>NW_015650320.1:85474-100362 GCF_001515625.1 Sinocyclocheilus rhinocerous | reverse complement strand
TTTTTGGACATTTTTAGATTAGATGGTGTTGGGTAATATGGTAATGTCGTTTTTATGAGAGCATCACCAAAAAAAGAGAGCCACTTGTGTGTGCAATAGTTAAGACATGCTTAAAAACAGACCATTTGTCTCAGTTGCTACTACAGGTTCCTCTGTGTACTACAACCAGTCTTCAGCAGATTATTCACATCCTCTACATACTGCTACAAAAATTACACCAACAAAGGTAGTGGAGGGATTTTCATGTAAACACAATATATTACACCTTACAGTAAAGGGGCAGAGAATCAATAAAGTATTGTTTGTTTACCTCTGCAGGGCCCTGTACAGGGGATGAATCGTCTTCTTCCACAGCAGCATATGTATGCCTACCAACAATCAACACACACCCCACCTCGCCAGTCACCAGCAGTCCCATTTGGCACTGGATTTGGTGCTCAGTTTACCAAGAATGAGGGTCCGTGGGACTGTGACTCCTGCCTAGTGAGGAATGAAGCCTCAG
The DNA here is from genome assembly GCF_001515625.1 of Sinocyclocheilus rhinocerous. Classification (NCBI taxonomy): domain Eukaryota; kingdom Metazoa; phylum Chordata; class Actinopteri; order Cypriniformes; family Cyprinidae; genus Sinocyclocheilus; species Sinocyclocheilus rhinocerous. Next base: position 99,860 of record NW_015650320.1, on the reverse strand, counting down.
CAACTGAATGTGTTGTTTGCAAAGCCCCCTGCAGCATTGAAAAAAGTAATGCAGCATCACAAGGTGGGTTAGCTGCCATGTTTGGTAAAAAAGATGGACAGTGGGATTGTGACACTTGCCTGATAAGAAACAAAGGTTCATCAAACCATTGTGTTTCATGTCAGACAGCAAACCCAAATTTTAAAAACAAGACCTTTGCTGCACCGTCAAGTTCCTCTTTTACCTTTAGTTTAGGAAGTTCTAGCAGACAACCTGCTGCGACAGGATTTAAAGCCAATTTCAGTCCAGGCCCTGCTTTTCAGTTCGACACATGTAAGGATAAAGCATCCTCAGAAGGCTTAAAGTTTGAGTCCTCTACAACGAAGGCTGAAAAGTCATCAAGCAGGTTGTCATTTTCCATGTCAGCAGCGCCTGTTTACGCGATACAGAACGAGACCAAACGCGATATCAGCACGTCTCCACACAGTAAACAAAACAAGTGTTTCCTAGCAACGACAACTGCACTAAACACTAATGAGACAAGTAAATACACTTAGGAGCTGCTTTTAACTTCAGCTGATAAAGACTGCTTCTCTCAAAGAGTATTTCTTTACACTGTTTTCTGCTGGCGCTTGAACACACTTTCCTTATTTTTTCCACAACAAATGGCCAAGCAAGCGCAGACACTGACAAGATACGCGATACAGAACAAGACCAAACGCGATATCAGCACGTCTCCACACAGTAAACAAAACAAGCAAAACAAATTTTATGAAGAAATCTTTAGGTTTTGACTTTTGTAGAACACAGTCGCAGCATTCTTTCTACAATGATCATCAAATATTGTTTAGAAAAATCTTCCCAACATTGTTTGAAGTTTCTGCTATTTGCTGGACTTTGACTGTCCGGTTCACCTCACGTCTGTCTGTATAATAAACGGAGGAATAATGCATGTGTCTACTGTGTAATTATGTCAGTGAAGAGTAACTTTGGATTTTAAAGGACTAATACTGACTGTCACTGAGATGTCTGTACAGAACCAGATAAAGGCCTGTCCTCCTCAGTTAAGATTGCAGTGTGCTTCAGTTTTACTCATACCTCATGAACCACCAATTAACACAGTCGATTCCAAACACAGATGACAGGTTCAGACAGTCATATGAGCACAAGGCCAGCCATTTTGGCCTGTTCATGAGATGTAGCGGCAAGCGGACAACTGATGCATACTTTGAGCTTTTGTGTACTAGTTGGTTGTTGTTAGTCAGCTAACCAGCTAACAAATCAGTGTGTGGATCTGCATGTTATGTAGAGTCAGATTTGTTTTCACTAAACCTGTTTAGCTGTTGTTGCTTCTTACCTCATTCTTATGTTGCAGTTTAAGATACCTCAGTGATAGACCACCATGTTCCCCTATTATAGTCAAGCCAAAGAAATGTGTCTAATGTATAACCTCTTGCCGCCTAGGTCTTGAGTCTTTAGACGTACAGTATTTTTCAATCACTGACAGTAGTTTATATTTTTCTGCATCTACATGGAGTTTCAGATTAATTTGAATGGAAGAAATGCTGAATTTCTGCTGAAGAAGCTGTGGTAGGTGGACAGTTCAAAGAATATCACATACTTGTTATGTTGCTTTGGTAAGGGGTTTCCGTAATATCAAACAGTAGATCATGGTGCTAGCAATGCTGGGGAAAACAAGAACTGATCAAATGTCATTGTGTGCCTTGAATGCATTCTAGGTCGCTTTGGAGAAAAGCGTCTGCTAGGGCTGCATGATCGATCACATTTTAATCATGATCAAGATTTCTACTGGATATTTATCCTGAATTTTTATTTTATTTTTTTAATCTTGCCTTGGTAACAATTCTCCGTTCATGGTCTGCTCAAATAATAGTGTCATACAGCAGGTCTGTTGTTTATGAGGCCACTTGTGCTGTACTTTGCTTTGCAAAGTCTTTCTGTATGAATTTGCATTTCTGATCTGGATCTGACTTATTATAGTAGGTTAAATGAAGTCTATGTGTAGACTGATAGGTAAAGAACACACAAAACGTGAATTTGCCTTCTTTTGATAATTATGCAATAATAGTGAGTTATAATCTTACATAAGTATGTGTGTATGTGTTTCCTGCTGCAGTTGTTCTGCTGTGTCTGCTAGTCACTTAACCTGTGGCACAGTGAGTGTGCTGATTCACACTCAAGATAAGCTCCAATCTGAGTGTCTTTTCTACTGTTGTGTACGTGCAAGAACGTAACATGGGAGTTCATAATGGGAGTGAGTTTTGTGTCATGCCTTTGATTTGCAGTGTAGAAGCGGAGTAACTGCAGCCCAAGAAAGGTGCCATATCACCCTGCAGCCCAAGACTGGTTGCCCACCGAAGCTAAGCAGGGTTGAGCCTGGTCAGTACCTGGATGGGAGACCTCCTGGGAAAACTAGGTTGCTGTTGGAAGAGGTGTTAGTGAGGCCAGCAGGGGGTGCTCACCCTGTGGTCTGTGTTGGTCCTAACGGCCTAGTGTAGTGATGGGGACACTATACTGACAAAAAGCACCGCGCTGTGCTGGTACTTCAGCATGTACCTGCAGCATTGATGAGGCATTGCTGTTTTGCTCTTCCTCAATGTTTGCAGAAATGCAGGTATTTTCCACGGGCTCCTCTTTTGTGCTGAGAAAGTAAAAACGGTTTCTGCGATACACCTGACCATCTGAAGTGCGAACCTGATAGAATCTTTCTGTATTGGCAGGATGAACAACAACAGCTGGCTTCCAAAGGCCGCGATCTTGTATGCAAACAGGTTGTCCAGTGTGAAGCTCTGACAGTGGACGCGCTAAACGCAACATAATACTTTTTCTGATGTTGCTGCTGCTTTATCCTTTTGGAGCGTGTCTCTGTGGAACTGACAATTTCAGGTAGGACCTGCTTGTTAGTGGTTGGCAGTAGAGACCTGCGTGGGACGGATTTTTCAGTCCCGCTCCCGCAAGATTCTGTCCCGCGCCCGCCCGCTCCCGCAGAAATATATCTTATCTGGTCCCGCTCCTGCCCGCGACATTCGTGTTTTGTCCCGCTCCCGCCCGCAAAAGCCCGCATAAAAGTAATCTATATAGACTTTTTCAGTACAGGGATTCCCGCGAATCATTTTATTCTCCCGCATCCCGCACACACACGAGTCTGTTCCCGCCCGCATCCGCACTCGCCCATCAAAAGTTGTCCCGCGCCGCACCCTGTTGCGTTGGGTCCCGCGGGAGTGCAGGTCTCTAGTTGGCAGTATGGATCGCAGTCTACGACTCATGAGAAGCTGTGCAGGTGACTCGAAGTTGTCAACAGGTGTATTCCTATACTCTAACAGACTGAGATAGGGATCTTCCTTTCCATCTTGGCTTTTATCAAGATTGATTTTGCGATCTGCTTGGTCTTCTCAGCCAAACCATTGCTCTGGGGGTAATGGGGGCTAGTGGTGGTGTGCGTGAAACCCCATGTCTTTGCAAAGCCTTCAAACTCCTTACATCGATATTGTGGACCATTGTCGGAGACAAATTTCTCTGGGATGCCATGTCTTGTGAAGATGACTTTGAGTTTGCTGATGACAGTTGCAGCCATGGTGGTGCTGAGTTTGTCCAATTCAAAGAAGTGGCTGTAGTAGTCTACTGTATCCATGTATTCTTCATTGCTCCTGGTAAAGAGGTCTGAAGCTATCAACTGTCACGGTCTGGTTGGTATTTCGTCAAGAATCATGGGGTCCTTGGTGTTTGAATGAAGGTGCTCCAGGCAAGTATCGCATCTTTTGACCAGGTGTTCTATCTGTTTACACATTCCTGGCCAGAATAACACATCTCGTGCTCTTTACTTCGACTTCTCTATGCCCATGTGACCGACATGAATGTGTGTGAGCATATCTTCTCTGAGTGAGGTGGGTATGACTATTTTCTCACCTTTGAGAATGATTCGGTTGGTCAATTACATACCAGCTCAACGGTAGCAACAAAAGAAAGGGATCAGAGTCCAAAAACATATCAAGCAAAAATATTTATTTAAGTCTAGGGGTTTAAATTATAAAAAAGTAATAAATCAACAACAGTAAATAAGCAAACAATTAACAGAAAACAAAATGAAGGTCCAGCTCCGGAGCACAACTGCAGGATAAGGGTAAAGCTCCTCCTCCAACAAAGGACGGACACCTTAAATACAGTCCCAAATTGAAGACAGGTATGGATCCTTATCTGGTAACTTATGAAAAGAAAGAAAACGACAACAGAAGACAGCCCAAAACAAAACTGAGCCATAACACCTCCCCCTTTCTAAAAAGTGAAAGGTTCTCAGGAGAAACTCAACCTTATGCAATTTCCAAACCCAAAGGTACCCAAAATTGATGGCAAGGAAATAACAACCTTACCGGAGTTAACACTAAGTCATTAAAACCATTTCAACCTTCCTTCTCTCTGCACCACTTGTTCCAATCCCAGCAATCTCCCGGCGCCTGGAAGAAGCACATTTAAGGGAATGAAATCCAGCAACAACAAAAAAGAAAAAGGAAAGAGTTGTTAAATGACTTAGTCTTCCCCACATGCAGCATGGGACAACGTATCAGCTAACACATTATCCAAGCCTTTCACATGATGAATCTCCAAAGCATAAGGCTGTAGAAAGAGGGACCACCTAATAAGATGCTGGTTAGGATTCTGCAAGGAGTGAAACGTAAGGGGGTAGCGATACACTACTGGCATAACCTCACGAGACACATATACCTCAAAATGCTGCAGTGTCCAAAGCAATGCAAGAGACTCTTTCTCAATAGTAGAGTAATTGATCTGGTACGAGTTAAACTTCCGTGAAAAATAACTGATCTATACCATTTTCATCAGCCTGCAACAGAACAGCTCCTGCACCAACCTGACTGGCATCTACTTGAAGTTTGAATGGCTTATCCATTTGAGGAGCTGTCAAAACAGGAGATGACGTGAGCAATTGCTTAGCATTCTCAAAATCATGTTCACATTTAGGGGTCCACACAAATTTTGCCTTAGTTTTCAAAAAATCAGTTAGTGGTGCTACAACGTAGGAGAAATTTGGGCAAAAACTCCTATAATACCCTACCATCCCCAAAAATCTCATCAATTCACGTTTAGTCTGGGGAATTGGGAAGTTGTCAATCGCTATAACTTTAGCGCATACAGGTCGCACCTCTCCCATTCCAACCACCTTGCCCAGATAGGTCACAGTCGCCCTGGCAAACTCACACTTTGCCAGGTTGACAGTGAGTTTGGCAGCAGACAGACCATTGAACAGTTCACGAATCCAACTAAAATGCTGATCCCATGAGTCACTATAGACAACAATGCCATCAAGGTACACGGCACAACCCTCTAACCCAGCTGTCACTTTATTCATTAAACACTGAAATGTAGCTGGAGCATTCCTCAATCCAAAACTCATTACAGAATAGGAGAATAGCCCAAAAGGTGTAATAAAAGATTAAATATCATGTGCATGTGCGGTCAGATGCACCTGCCAGTACACCTTAAGCAAATAGAATTTGCTCACAAATGTAGCAGATCCTACTTGGTCAACACAGTCTTCCATCCTGGGCAATGGGTATGAGTCCGGTTTAGTTAGGGCATTTACTCGTCTGTAATCTGTGCAGAAACACTGAGTACCATCAGGTTTCCCCACCAACAAGCAAGGTGAAGCCCAATCCGAAAAGGAAGGCTTTTCTATGTGGTTCTCAAGCATGTAATTTTTTAAGTTTATCAAAGGATACACAATAAAAACGTTGACGGACAGGCTTAGCATCTGCTACGTCAATATCGTGTTCAATCATGTGTGTACGGGAGGGAGTGTCTGAAAAGAGAAACGAAAATTCAACCAACATAGAAATCAACTCAGAACGTTGTTTACAAGACAAATGTGTTGCTAGTCCTTCTAGATTTGCCACGGTTTCAGAAGTTTTCAGATGAGGTTGTAAAACTACATCACCAGGTGCTTTCACATCCTGTCCCAACTCACACATAGGGGGCGAACTGGCTAAAACAACTGGGGAAGGTGTGACCTTAGGAGCTTCTTTACGCACATAAAAAGGTTTTAATAAATTCAAATGACACAACTGAGGGGGCTTTCTGTGCTCGGGGGTAGAAAGAATATAATTCTGATCAGACACTTGTCGAAGTACAGTGTAAGGTTCTGAAAATTTTGCACAAAAAAGAGAACTAGGTAAAGGAAGTAAAGCTATCACCTGATCTCCTAGACTAAACATGCAAACTTCTGACTTGCGGTCGAACCAGCATTTCATCTTTTTCTGAGCTTTTTAAATTGTTTTCTTTTTCCAATTCCCCAGCTAAAACTAAACGTCGACGTTTGGATAACCTCACGTTCAGCCAACAACATCCATGGCAAACCTTCCTCCCAATCACCCTTTAACTCAGTGCAATATGCCCTTAACAAAGACTTTAGTCTGGTGGAAATGCTCTAAAGCACCCTGACTTTCAGCATGATACACACTTGACCTGTTGTGTCTGATGCCAAGCTGTCTCAATACCTCTTGAAACATATTAGATGTAAAATTTGTCCCCTGATCACTTTGAAAAAAAAAGTAGATATAAACTGAGACAACGCCTTTACAACAGAGCGTGTAGTAAGTGAACACATAGGATAGGTTGCAGGATATCGAGTACTTTGACACATCACCGTCAGTAGATATACGTAACCCGATTTTGAAGGTGGTAACGGCCCCACACAATCCACTTAGAGATGTTGAAATGGCTGTTCCATAACAGGTATTGGATATAAAGGTGCTGACTTCAATGTTTGATTGGGTTTACCTGTTAACTGGCAGGTTGGACAAGTCTTTATATACTGTCTTAAATCACCCTTAATACAAGGCCAGAAAAAATACATTTACATTTACATTTAGTCATTTAGCAGACGCTTTTATCCAAAGTGACTTACAAATGAGGACAATAAAAGCAGTCAAAACTAACAAAAGAGCAACAATATATAAGTGCAAATGACAAAAACAGCATGAAATAAAGACTTCAGGGATGGGTCCTCCTTCTGAGCAGACAGCCAAACCTGATGGGAAACAGAAGGTAAAGCTAGAAGACCAGGCACCATTCTCTAAGTGATTGAAAAATCCTTAGAATCAATCAGTTTCATGCTATAAGCATTCTGTTTACTCATAGCACGTGTAAGTGCACAGGACACAAATACCTTTGGATACTGGCTACTGTTGAGAAATATCAGCCTCACCCAACATCACCCTTATGAATGAGTACATACTCATCAGCAAAAACAGCAGCATCATCAGTAAATGTAACATTTCGATCAGTCAGAAAAATTGACACATGCTCAGGCAAAGTACTTTTAAACTGTTCTAGCAAGAACAATTCACGAAGATCCTCACAACTAGTTACACCTGAGGCAGCACACCAACAATCTAATTGAATTTTTAAGTCCTCACAAATTCACAATATGTCTGTTCTGCAGGTTTTCTCAGATTCCTACATTTTTGTCGATAGGCCGCTGGTAACAGCTCATTAGCTTTCAGTACAGCCTCTTTAACCTTATGATAACTTTGGCTATCATGAACACTTAACGAGGAATAAGCTTTTTGCGCCTTACCGGTTAACACACACTAACATTAAAGTCTGTTCATTATCTGGCCATTTCATAGCATCTGCCAAACACTTGAACAAACTGAAGAATGTGTCAACATCAGATTCACTAAATTTGGGTAACAGCTTAATGTTATTTTCCACATCCAACCCTTTTTTAACCAAAGCGTTTGAACCATTTGGACTGTCCCCCAGCTTACCCTCACCAATTAGCTGAAACCGCAAAGCCTCAACCTCCAACATACGAATTTCAATTTCACAATTTAACTCTAAGACCATTCGTTCTTTTTGCTGCTCAAAAGAAACTGATAAAGCAGTAGCAGAAGGTTGTTCAGCCCCTTCACGATCCCCTGCAACAACAGCAGGTTTTACAATACCAAAGACATCTAAATTAACTAACGCTGCTTTAACAATTAACGCAACAGTCTCTTTCAATTGTTTGTCTTTGGTAGTTAAATGTATCTCATACTTAGCGGCCACCTCCAACAACTGTTCTTTTGTTAGTTTATCAAACAATTCCTCACAAGGAGACTTATAAACTAAGTCTAACTCAGAATCAGAATCAGAATGAGCTTTATTGTATTGTTACACATACGAGGAATTTGTTTTAGTGACAGAAGCTCCACAGTGCAACAGAATGACAGTGACAAGACAGGACAGGACACAGATAATAAAAAGAATAATATACAAATATACAAAATAGACAATGTACAAAATAGCAAAAACACAATATATAATATAGACAATTGCAAATTTGAAATGTAAATAAGTATGTGTGCTAAATAAATAATGTATACTAGTGTTGTGTGTTCCACGATTATTGTCTGAGGGAAGAAACTGTTCCTGTGTCTGGCCGTTCTGGTGCTCAGAGCTCTGTAGCGTCGACCAGATGGCAACAGTTCAGAGAGGGAGTGTGCTGGATGTGAGGGGTTAATTTTGCCAGCCCTTTTGCTCACTCTGGATGAGTACAGTTCTTCAAGAGAAGGGAGGGTTGTACCAGTGATTCGCTCAGCACTCCGGACTATCCGACGTAGTCTTCTGAGGTCAGATTTGGTAGCTGAGCTGAACCAGACAGTTATTGAAGTGCAGAGGACGGATTCAATGATGGCGGAGTAGAACTGTTTCAGCAGCTCCTGTGGCAGGTTGAACTTCCTCAGTTGGCGAAGGAAGTACAACCTCTGCTGGGCCTTTTTCACAATGGAGTCAATGTGAGTGTCCCACTTCAAGTCCTGAGAGATAGTGGTGCCCAGGAACCTGAATGACTCCACTGCAGTCACAGAACTGTTCATGATGATGAGTGGAGAGAGAGCAGGGGGGTTCCTCCTGAAGTCCACAATCATCTCCTCGGTTTTGAGCGTGTTTAGCTCAAGGTTGTTAAGACTGCACCAGACAGCCAGCTCTTTAACCTCCTGTCTCCTGTCGTCACCATCCTGAATGAGGCCTTGTAAAGCCAGGCTCATGTGCGCTTGCGGAGGAATGTAAACACTCATTAGAATGAACGAACAAAACTCCCGCAGCGAATAGAATGGCTTACAGTTAATGAAGAGTGCTTCTAGATCGGGACAGCACATCTTCTTTAACGCTGTTACATCAGTTCGTTGATGTAAAAACATGTCCCGCCGCAGCACGATTTCCCTGTTGATTCTGCGTCGCGGTCCGCTCTGAACAGCTGAAAGCCCGGCAGATGTAGCGCGCTGTCCGGAATGGCGTCATTCAGCCAGGTTTCCGTGAAACAAAGAGCAGCAGAGTTTGAAAAACCCTTATTTGTCCGGGAGAGCAGAAGTTCGTCAGTTTATCAGTTCCTCAGTAGCCGTTTTACAGCAGAACTCGTAACGATTCACTGCAAATTATAAACACAAGCTATACCGGAAACTCCATCGCAAGCACAACTTGATCAGGATGTTTCCCAGTGGTCAGTTTAAACTTTGTATGTGGTACTTTACGTGATGTGACAGCAGTTTTATTGCATTCATTATTATTATTATTTACTTATTTGAGATGCACGTGTGGGAACTGTGTTAGAATGCCCAGTGAGGCTGAAAACACATCGTCTTCTTGAGATGATGTAAACACACTAACCTAGCGGAAGTGTTTGTGGGCAGGTCAGAGTGTTCGTATTTCGAGGGCAGGCGGGGATTATGCAAATGTGTTAACTTGTGATGTATATAGGTGTGACGATGGGGGCGGGGTCGAGAGCCGTGGGAACGGAGCTCGACTAGACCCGCACATCCCTAGTAAATACACTAACTAGCGGAAGTGTTTGTGGGCAGGTCAGAGTGTTCGTATTTCGAGGGCAGGCGGGGATTATGCAAATGTGTTAACTTGTGATGTATATAGGTAACAGGCTGAATATTCGAAAATATGATGACTTGTTAAGGCGGTTCAGAGTCGACTCTTTCTTTTGAGAGACAATATCTTTATTTATCATGCACTTTTTTGATTAACAACTTTGCAGACTGTTTACATTGAAGGACAGCTACGTTACAAACTGCAAAAAAAGATATTTTTCAAAAAACCATTTGACCTGGTCTTTAAGCACTCAAATACCATCAATCGTCTAATCTCACGGACAAACCAGTGAGACAGACAATAGCGGCAGCACTCTCAACTCAGTGTCAGCACAAAAATAACAACCTAAAATAGTTTGGATAGGGTTGCATGCACTGTTTGCAAACGTTTTGAGCTGAGCTTGTGCAAATTCGTGTGTTCTGGCTATATCCATGGCCTTGTCTAGCGTTAACTCAGAGCCGATGCTCAGCAGCTTCTCCCGCACTCACAGAGAGTGAATGCCAAACATGATGCGATCTCTAACCATTTCCTCACTGTCTGCATAAGAGCAGTCCTTCACTAATAGTCTTAGTTCAGTCACAAATTGCTCAAAACATTCGTTGGCTCCTTGTACTCGCTTATGAAATTTATATCTGCCGAAAATTGTGTTTGTTTTGGGCATCACACATGCTTCATACTTGTAGTAGTATGTTTGCAGTACCTTTGCTTCATCTGTCGTCAGTGCCCAGGTGTTGAAGATATCTCTTCCTTTCTCTCCTATCCACAGGAGCAAATAACTGCACTTTTCATCTTTGCCCATTTTTTTCAACAGAACCACGAGCATGAGCTCTGCATGCTGTCTGAACATACAAAATGCATCCGGTAAGTTAGACGATTCCCAATTCATGTGCGGCAATGGTACTCTCGCAAAATCCATTTTTAGTTACTTTTCTCCTGACACCAGGTTACTTTTACCTTACTCTTTGTTAGTTGCATTTGTTGCACAGGGCGTGCAGTCTCAAATAAGGATCCGAACAGTGAGTACCCAACAAACTTAAGGCTTTAATCCCAATGTGCAGCTGCCTTCAGAGGCTACATATCACTGGTCAATCCCCACCAATCTCTTGCCGTAGTACCGTAAATTGGTGTCGCAAATATTCAGTATTTATATGAATATTACAGTTTCTTTCAGCAGTCCATCTAATAGTTGAGCAAATGTGGGAATAACGTCTTGTGCTGAAGAGAGGGGGGCACTGTAGTGTTGATATAAATACTGATCTTTCTTGAATGATTTACTAATTCTCACATTTCCCACATTATAAATGAGGAGTTTGCTGAATTTATTAAAACAATGCCTGCAAACCTGAGAAGAAACCTTGCTCGTCCAGAGGATAACTTTTTTTGACCACATTCTTGTTTCATTGCTTTAGCATAACGGGGAAACAGTAAAACGAGAGCAGGGATCTCCCCCACTCTTCCCAGCTTTTTTTTTTATTTGACATGAAATGAAGGATTCATCTATGCATAGTAGGGATGTGTGATATTCCCAAAATATCACATTACGATCTGAATCGTTATCTTGATGGCACACGACAGTTTCTGTATGAGAAACCAGAAGGAGATCCAGCGAGAAGTGTTTGTGGTATATTCATGTAAACATGAAAACTCAGTCTTGTCCTTCCAAACCTGTACAACTTCCTTCCTTCTGCTGAACACAAAATGAAAGATCATCTCAGGGTTTGTGTTGCCCAGTACAGTTTATAGTCAATGTGACCAATGTGGTTTAGCCCCCAGTGACGATGACAACGATGGTAAGATCCACACTCCAGTTTAGTTTATCAGTGCTGCGCTTCTGTGTACTTACACACTTTAATTTTTAAATCTTTAATAGTATTCACATTCTGACTTCAGCAGTCTGTCACTGTTAGAAATGATTAATTTAATAATAATTTATGCATTTAGCAGACTCTTTTAGCCAAAGCGACTTACAGTGCATTCAGACTATACATTTTTTACCAGTATGTGTGTTCCCTGAGAATCGAACCCACAACCTTTTTGCGCTGCTAACGCAATGCTCTACCACTGAGCCACAGGAGCACTAAATGATTAAAATCAGATACACACCGGTGTGTTTTCAGATGTGGATTTTGAAAGTGCAGTGAGGAATCTGAAGGGAAAGCTTTACACGGATAGAGCTGATGGAGCATCTAATCATGGTAGGTCGCTCTTGTGGAATCCATCTCAAAGATTAATCGAGTTATCAGGGCTCATCAGTGAGGTTCGCTTGATGCCTGGAACCAGCGTGGGACAGTTGTTGGAGTTGGTGGATGTAAATGGTGTGAGGTGTATTAATGATTGACACATATTGCACAACTGAGGTGGTAATGGAGAGTGTCTGGTGTATCAGGTGTGCAGTATGTGTCAATAATTCAGCAATTACTTACAGTTTATCTCAGTCAGCATCATCTCAGAACGTGTTCGTGCTCATGTCTTCAGATTCTTAAACGCTCTTCTCTCTAATTAGAATCATATCAGCGTAATGGAGGAAAGCAGTATACATTGCATATCAAATCACATATCAAATTATCCTAAATATTTATCACACACGCCCGTTTTCCTTCTATCATGCAGCGCTAATGAGCTCTTGTGACTGTTGGTCCAGCTCAGAAATGAAGAAATACACAAAACGCCAGACTTTTGTTCAGTGTTTGCACTCACTGAATGAATTCTGCTCTCTTGTGAATTTTCTCATCATAAACAACAAAGTGCAGATATGACGTAAACAAACAATTAATTCTGCAGTTTAGAGTAGATTCAGTGATTATAACTGGAGTTTTCACATGTGCATAATGACCTCACGCTACACTCAAGTCATCCATTTCAGTGATGGGGAACATTTGTTGCTCACTCTCTGTATATGATTTAATCCCAAGTTTAATAACTGTTTTGTTTTTCATGCTACCAAAAAAAAAAAAAACTGTGTGAAGAAGGTCAAGAATTTGAAGTGCCGTTTCCCCCCACACAGATATACAGGTGCATCGCAATAAATTAGAATGTCGTGGAAAAATTCATTTATTTCAGTAATTCAGCTCAAATTGTGAAACTTGTGTATTAAATAAATTCATTGCACACAGACTGAAGTAATTTGAGTTGAATTACTGAAATAAATGAACTTTTCCACAACATTCTAATTTATTGAGATGCACCTGTAATAGCAGTAAACAGCACAAGCAGCTTTGTGAAAGAAAACAGACTCATGTATTACACATATTTGAGCAGAATATCTCAAAAGGGATCACTGAACTCCAACTTACATGTTTGCTGGTGTTTTCTGCTCGTCTGCATCAAAGTGCATGTGAATATTTGCCAGGTTGGGAAGATTAAGTAAACCATTGTACAGAAAATGTATTGATTTAAGAGAAAAGCTCTTGAAATCTGGCACCTACATTAATGAAAGTTTGCATATGCTTGTCGCCCATGCAAGATAACACAAATGTCAAATAAATAAAAAAATGTTTTCAGGATAAATAATCAGCGGGCAAATATTGTGACTATTTTTTTTCATTAATCGAGAAGCAGAAATCTTGATCTCGATTGAAAAATAATTAATCACGCAGCCCTATATTTTAATCACAAGCAGATGATTTTCATGCTATTAAGAGGAGCAATGTGAAGACAGTTTAGTCACGGATGTTAATTACAGACTCATAAACGGTTTTGCAACAAAGCTCGTCTGACTGTAAATAGTATAACAACCTCTTATTCTTACTGCATAAAGACATTTGTCTTAGATTATAACAGTTCTGTAATTTCTCACACAGGTCAAGTGTTGAACGTGTTGTTGTGTTACCATTAAGCATGAAGAGCCGCTGAAAGATTAGCACGCAAACAGAAAGGAAGCTAGTTTTCATTGTCTTATCGTTGTGTTAAAGAAACCAAACCAAAGAAAGAGTATTGGTATTGGGTGTGGCATTTTCTACCCTCAACATAGAAAGTACAGAACGGCACAGAAACCATGATACAGACCCAACCGTGAGACATTTCAGCAGTTTCTCTTTCTAAATATGATCGTCTGTAAGCCCTATTCGGAGAGGACAGGATAAAAGCATATGAGCTGTGAATTAGTGAGGATCAGGCTCAGAGAGTGCTGTTCAGCAACACTCATTAAAACAAGCTGCAAATCATCATTTGCCTGCTGAATCTTAAGCGTGTGACGTGTGTTTGCTTTCCCCCAGCTGGTCTGACCTTTGGATTTGCATCTGCGGGTGTGTTTTCATTTGCAGAATTAGCTCGAAGGTAATTTGATTGATTTCTCAAATTAAACAGTGTGATCCAGTTCAGAAGGCTTTTTACTGAGTTGTCTTGTAGCGCTAAGCAATGAGTTAAGTATTTTCACAGTTTCAAATAAACAATTACATAGTCAGTATGTCTTCATGCAAGATTTGTCATTCTGTCACCTGAACCAAAGCACAAGAGAGACATGTTTTTGGCTTTTCTTGAACTGCTGCTTTCATCAGTGTAAGGACTAAGGTCAATA
>NW_015650320.1:73246-85392 GCF_001515625.1 Sinocyclocheilus rhinocerous | reverse complement strand
TTAATCCTGATAACTGATCTCTGGCTAATTTGGTTCTTCAAACAAGTTAGCAGATTTGATTAAAATATCTGGATTAAGTTGTCTGAGATTACACCGTGTTGTCATGTTCATTGGAAAGGGCAGGTATATCGATTCTCGAAACCACGATCAGCAATGCGCACAAAATGAAGGAGAAAAAACACGCAGTGAAGCAGAAGAGGAGGGCAGTGATGATGATGAGGCGCCCCATAATTAGGAGATCCACTTTGAGCTGATCGTGTCTCTGCGTAAGGTGAGCGTTTGCTGTGATGCTGTTAGCTGTGGTCTTCAAGTGTGTTGACGTGGCTCTTGCAGGTGGAGGTGAGGTCTGGTGAGGAGAACGAGGAGATCCTGTTCAAAGAAAGAACCAAACTCTACCACTGGGACCGCAAGCTCAACCAGTGGAAGGAGCGCGGCGTGGGAGACCTCAAGATCCTCTTCCACCCCGTGAAGAAGAACTACCGCCTGCTGATGAGACGCGAGCACTGAGCACTAAACACGGGAAACCCACGAAAACCATCACCATCTCAGACTGTGGACATATTTTTTGAGCTGTTCTACACAAACTACTGTTCATCATATTTGAGATTGTGTTCCCCGAGCTCTTGTTAAATCAGGGATCCGTTCTTCGTACCTCAAGATAATTTGACAGAAGGCAGATCTTTTAATCCTGATAACTGATCTCTGGCTAATTTGGTTCTTCAAACAAGTTAGCAGATTTGATTAAAATATCTGGATTAAGTTGTCTGAGATTACACCGTGTTGTCATGTTCATTGGAAAGGGCAGGTATCTACCGCCTGCTGATGAGACGCGAGCAGGTGCTCAGAGTCTGCGCCAACCACAGCATCAGCCCGAGCATCGAGCTCAAGCCCATGAACACCTCGGCTAACGCTCTGGTGTGGACCGCCACCGACTACTCAGGTGCAGCCCTCGCTCCTCGCCTCACACACATCACCCTGCTGCCGGTGTCTTCATGTCTGTATGTTTGCTCACACACAGAGGGAGACGGGAAAATGGAGCAGCTGGCGGCCAAGTTCAAGACTCCAGAGCTGGCCGAGTCCTTCAGACGAGCGTTCACCGACTGCCAGAGCCACATGTCGCAGACTGACGCCGCTCAGGTGTCTGCCACCGAGGCGCTGTCTCGAGACTCCAACCCTGTGGTGTTCTTCAACATCACCATAGATGACGAGCATGCTGGGAGAATCATCTCGGAGCTCTTCGCTCACATCATGCCCTGAACGACGGAGAACTTCCGGGCTCTGTGTATGGGAGAGATGGGCTTCGGTTACCGCCAGTCCATCTTCGACAGGATCATCCCGGACATCGTGTGTCAGGTGAGGAGGACACAATGATGTTATATAAACTCACTGATGATGTGTTCTACATGAACATAACATGAATATTCGTTTACATTAATGCCTTGTCTGGATCAGTTCATTGAAATAAATTATCAATGTCAAAGCAATCATTATTGCAATTGTTATGTAAGGGAAACAGGTCAATTTAGCTCAAAGGGAATGCTAGGATCTGATTTATGAACATCCTGTTGTCTTCTGCCTTTCTGTGGAATTCGGCTCCTCGTGTTTCAACCATGTTCTTGATCGAATCTTAAATTGTCTGATTGGGTCTGATACCGTACAGTTACCTATAAAATCAACAAATAATGCACATCTATCGATAATGCCCAAGTTATTCTGCTGCAGAGTTTTCTGCACATTCTGTTCATGTATTCATTTAACAGTTGTGTCCAAAGCAACTAAGGAGCAGGGTTATTATTAAAATTAAAACCCTAAAAAACATTTCTGTTACTTAAAGTAAAATAAGCATTAACTGAAATAAAATATGAAAAACATTATTATTAATTCCAGATTGTTTCCATTTTCATTTAAGTTGAAGTACTAAAATTACTAAAACCAAACAAATTGATGTAATAAACATGAATACAAACTATAAATTTAAAAAAAACTTTCTCTCAGGGTGGTGATATCACCAACCAGAATGGGACGGGAGGAAAATCCATCTACGGAGCAAAGTTTGAGGACGAGAGTTTCATTCAATTTGGAAAGACTAACCACCTGTACATTAAACTGTTTAAAATGTGCATTTAGTGGATCAATTTTGAGTATGCAGACTGTAGTTTTATAAAATCATAAACCTCACATTTCAGCCTTTAAACTGTTTTTTAAGAAAATAGATGAGTCAAAAGTATAAATAATATTAATTTAAATCTTATTGTCTTAATTGTTTAGATTTGTAGAAAGTAACCGTTCACAGTTACAACAGTGTTTGCTGTATAAAAATATGGGTCAATTTTCGTATTGGTCTGAACAAAAACTGGCTTATTGAAAATGCAGAAATATAGCTGTTTTCCCGGTAACGGTTGTACTATCAGATGAAATTAATGTGTCAGAGCTTTTTCTGGAGACAGTCGTTTCCCTTCAGAGATAAATCCATATAAAAAATAAAAAAAACACGCCGCCATTTGGCTTTGAAACATGCAGCTCTCATATTTATTCAATGAAATCTTAGCCTTTTGAAGCTTAAGCCATATCGCAGTTCCTTTTCTCCAAATTTAAGACCTCTTGAAATTATAATGAATTCTTATACAATTTAAGGTATTTTAAGACTTTTATGGATTTAAATTTGATAAGACTTTTTATGGACTCGTGGAAACCATGAACTCCTATAACTCCAAACTTGTCCTTTGCCTTAACATTCTTTCTGATTTGAGTGACTTGACTTCAAGCTAGCTTATGGTTTTTATCATGTGAATTCATGCTAAAATGCAGTTATATTATTGGCTGTTGGCATTAATTGTGCTCGTGATGGAGCAGTAGTGGAGCTCTGAGCGAGAGAAAACCACAACGCTCAACTTTCAAGTAATCCTGGCTTCAGTCAAAATCATGCTGCTCTGCTCCCACTCCACTCCGCTCACATACTCTGCTTTGGAGTGGCAAAAGTCATTTTTAGGGTGGCAGAGCTGCAACCATGTTCCACCCTTCTGGCCATGCCCCTGAACACATACACAGTAGTATTGTCCAAAATCAGCTTGTTTATAACATAACATGTTTATCACAAACTCAACTTATCAGCAGAACTCGTTCTACTTAACAGTTACATTACTATAACCATCCCAGTTACCATGCACTATTCTAGCTAACAGAAATAAGGGGGTATCATGTTTTGCAATGTAATATAAATTGATATTGTGGTAAAAAGGTCTGTCATTAAACAAATACATAAACAAGCAGGAGTGGCATTTTTCTTAGCATGTATTCAAACACCATATATTGAAAATCTTATATAAATACATGCAAATATACAATTCAACAAGTTTGTGTGTGTGATAAATTGAAATGTCCAATAAGTCATTGGTGTGGGTTGAGAGGAGAAACAGCTCATAAAAAATGAGAAAATAGTCTTATCTGTAGATGAGTTGAAAGAAGAAGGTTGATGATGATGATGTAGATTGTAGTCCTAGGCTTGGATTCTTGGTCAGTTGCAATACTGCACCTAAGTAAAGATAAAGTTGTTGCTTTAAACGGTGTAACCAGTATATTCGTCTGAGAACGCATAATGGAAGCCACAGATGTAGAACAAGTACAACTACAAAAATCCTCTTCAAAAGAGAGCATTGACTAAACTAATTCAACTAAATAAATAAGCAAAACTCCATGTAAGTCCGCAAAGACAATAAATGTAACAAACAAGTGAACAAAGCAATAAACATTAAACTTACGTTTGAGTTGAAAACACAAAGGTTTCTCAAGCAGGATTTTGGAGGCAAAACGAAGGTAACGAAGCTTCAAACAAAACCTACTACTCATTCTACTACTTCCTACTTTATACAATACGAGGTGCTGAGCTTCACGAGCGCGCCGGCTCGCTTCCCCCGTCTGCGCGTCCTGAAGCGCTTGATCAGCGCCACAGCTCCCCTGACTACAATGTCCAGCAAAACATCAGAATAATCGAAAACCGGTGAAATATCGGGTGGTGTGTACTTCCGAATGTCCAGCAATTCGTCTCTGGTGAAACTGATTGCAGGGATATAACTAAAGACAGGACAAACTAACAAAAACATAAAAACAACTGCGGAGCACGCCACGGAGGCAGCCATCAGCGTCGGCGCCATCGCGAACCGACGCTGTTAGGTGAGTTAGGTGGTCCCGCTGTGTCTTGGTGGCTGTTTCAGGACAGTTCTCATTGGTACCTGCAGACCCTGAGTGGGATGTACCTCCTTGTAAGCAAACGAGTTAGGATTCCTCACTTCCTCTCTTAAGTGGAAATTTATCAATGATATACCTGTTAAAGAACGGTTTCCTTTGAGGGCTATCCCTTTTTATGAAGATTGTAGCAAGATGCCCCTCCCCAGTGGTTTTGGGCTTTAAGTAGGGTTCCATGCTCTCTTCTTAGCAGCATCTGAGGTCGGGCTGCCTCTAGTGTATTTACAGTGGCCTCCCCTGTTGCATCAAAGTTGGTAGATGTCTGAGGACAGTTCCCTTTGACAAGCTGCTCTTTGGCCGGGTGGAGCAACAGGTCCCTCATTAAAGTATGTGGACAATGAAGTAGGGTTCCTTGCTCCCTCTGTTCTGTCTGCATGTAGGGGTTGGGCTGCTCCTCCACCTTACTAGGGGCTTTAAGTGGGTGGTCCCCCTTTTTGGTTCCTTAGGGTGAGCTCTCATGAAGTCTCCCTATGTAGGTGGAAACTTATCAAAAATGCATTTGTTTAGAATGGTTTCCTTTGATAGCTTTCCCTTTTTGAAGTGTTTGAGAATTGAGTGTTTACTATTGTCATTTTGCATTATTGACACACTATTTTCCTATTTAATGCTGTACAGTTGCTTTGACACAATCTGTATTGTTAAAAGTGCTATATAAATAAAGGTGACTTGACTTGACTTTTTGTAGATTGAAGTGATATGTAGTTCCTTGCTCCCTTCTCATAATATGAGCTAGGTCGGGCTGCCTTCCCTTCCACCTATAGCCGCCTCTTCAGGGATAGTAGCTGTCTGAGGATAGTTTCCCTTTGACAAACTGCTCTTTGGCTTGGGATGTTGCAATCCCTTGTAATTAGAGGTTTTTAAGTAGACGGTCCACCTATGGTTATAGTTTGAGTCTCTTTTTAGGCTCCCTATTTAGTTTTTTGTCAAACATGTACGGGTTGATGCTGGTTGAGGTAGCTTTTGCTATCTTTGGGCTGTCTCCGCTGTGTTAGGGTTTCAAGTAGTTGGCCCATTGTCTTAAGGAACATAGCTGTTTGAGTATAGTTGTGTTCCCAACTTGGCTAAATTTTAGTGTTGGTTGGGTCCCCCACTTCCCCTAAGCTGTTCTAGCCGTCCAGAGTGACATTGGCATGCCCCTTTTTGAATCAGTGCATGTTTGGCTACTTCTTTTGGTGCTGTCTCACCAGGTGGACAGGCATGCACCCTGGCATGGCATAGTGGGTATTTCATTCCCCATAGTGTGCACTAGAGGACGCAGTGCAAGTTCCCTTGAAGGGGAACGTCTCGGGTTACACATATAACCATGGTTCCCTGATTAGACACTGCATTTCCTTGCCTACGTCTACAGCTTGCCTGCTTAAGGTCTCCTTTAGACAAACAAGTTGATGACATGCATTACTGGTGCCCTCTTCTACTTCCGGGCTCTCTGCTAATGACATCACGGGCTGCTCGTGGTAGAGTAGAGTGGAGTATATCTTTAAAGACCTCTTAAAAACACTTATTGACCACAAAGGCTCAAACTGACTAAAGAGAGGATGAGAACTATCTGCTAGAATACTCCTCGCCACCTTCTTTGTCCTTTCAGCGTAGAAAGCTTCTGTATCCTACCTACTATTTTACTTGCCATTACCACAATTCTGGACAGTTTGTTCTTGGATTTGCAGTTTAAATGATCGTACAAGGCAGGAATATGAAAAGTTAATACACTCTCAACAATGGATTTGTACACTAAATGATTAAATGATTTGAAATGATTACAATAATTATTGTACCTTGAGGCAAAGGATTTACTCAAATGATTTTAGCATTTTCAACTTGTTACAGGGCTGACCTGAAAATCTCAATCTTCACCCAGATGCATCTACAATATGAAACAAACAAACAAACATCAAATAACAAAGCTGGGCACACCAGTGTGAATACACATACAAATGCTCATTAAACCTCTTAGACTGACATTTATCTGGGGAAATTAATAATCTAGCACTGGCTCTCTGTTCATCTGTGAGCAGTGGAAATGTGGCTCTGGGTGTTCCTCATGCTACAGTTTACTGAGTCTACTACAGGCTACTAACAGAGAGATTTACATTTTGCCAAAGAGGTTCTCCAAATACCAATAAATCAGCATTAATAAAGGCAAAACACTGAATCGGTTATTTGGTCTTTCATCAAATTAATGAATGTCACACTCAATTGATCACTGTCTGTGAAGAGAAACTGCAATAGAGAATGTAAAATAATATGTAACTTGAAAATGAAAACAGATCAAAATTGAAGGTTTGTATTGTATGACTGGGATTTTGGGGGAATATTTGGTTGTCAGCCAGGGAAAACCATACAGTATTTCCAATCAGTAAAAAAAAAAGATATGGCACAATAGGTCAGAATAGACTGAAGGTACAGCGTTTAACAAATATATTGGCCAATAATAATATATGTCAAGCCAGCTCATTTACTTAATACTGTGCGATTTACGTTTCTATAAGAGGAAGGAAACTTAAACAAAGGCAGAGAAAATAACTAGATATTGCAAAGATGAAGGAAAATACAGTTTTCAGAAAAGCAATATGGGAGAATAAGAATCAACAAGAGAGGACAAAACAAAAAAGCTGTTAATAGTAGTTTCAGTAATTACAGCTGCAGTGTTTGTTTGTGCAGGATTTTATTTGGATGCCTTGTTTCATAAGTGTTAATAGAGGGAAAGGAACTGGTTTAGACAGAGCATGTTTAAATCCTAATATTCAGATGGGCTTTCTGTTTGGCTCAAACGCTTCTGACCCACTGCTAATTATCATAAAGGCCTGAATGTGGAAAAATAGACGTCATTCAATTCTGACTGCTGGCAACTGCGTTAGCATGCATGCTTTTTTGTTTGTTTGAAGGATGAGGCAGTTTTCCAAATAAGCCTTGATGAAATTTCCATTTATAGGAGGACGGTGGCCACTAATTACAGTCAAATCTCTGGAAGCAAACCCATGCCTCCAGCAAAAGAGAATACTTCATCCCCTAACCTCCTCTAATAAATGTTTATTCAGAGAAAGCTGTAATTATGCTTTGCATAGGGTTTTTTAGTACATAATGAGCCGAGCTACATCATTTTGTCTAAAATAGCGAAACAAGGTCATAATGGAATCAAATTGTTAATGAAGACAATATTACAGATTATGCTTGGCATTAAATTTGATTAATTTTTATCACTTGTCCCTTAAGATAGGCATGAAAATTTGACTTTGTGTATAGTTTTTCTTTTTTTTTTTTTCAGTCCTGAAGAATAAATTGTCTAAGAACTATGCTGAATATTTCCACACTGAGGGACTTCCACATTCGTTCATTTTACTGAATCTTCTCTTGCCTATGTTACTCCAAAAAAAATGTAAGTATTCAAGTGAATTGTAAACTGTAATCAAGTTAACTCAACTTCTTAAAGTTCTTTCAGTAAAAAAGTGTCTTCTCAGCTTTACTAGAAGTGTTTGTTGTCTTTAGCTGAAAAAGACACACATCAGCTAAAGCCTCACAGATCATTGATGGACAAATGCATTTTGCAGAAGCAAACATGTAATTAAATGGCCATTGCAGGAGACTTCATACAGTTACTTTAGAAACGATTAAATATTCATACAGAAGACAGTGTGCATTTCCTCTGATTCACACTGAAAACAGCATAACTGGAGCACGCTGCTGTAGTTTCTGAGGAGTGTGATTGTGTTAAATAAATGAGCTAATTGGTGAAACCAGTGATGAAAAGACACAGGGTAAGGATGTTCATTTCAAACCATCAACCAATTAAATCAGTGAAAGTGTAAGGGAGTAGCAATTAAACACTAAACCTGTCGTCTGTGCACTTTAGTAATTACTGTTCATTTTCTGGCATTAGAGTTGGTTAGGGTGAACGAACGCAGTGCCATCAGTGAGATAAATGTGCTCCTTCTACAGTTTCTTTGGCGGTTATGAAACTCTTCTTGTGTTTAGCAACCGAAAGTTTGATTTTGAAATTTGGAGTCAAATTACAGCAGCTGAAAGCATCGCTCAATAACGTGTCCTCCGGTCTTGACTGATGCATCTCTGAGTTCAGGAGGCTGGAAGCAGGTCTCAGTATATTTCAGTCTGGAGAAAAGAAGCCAGCGACTACACAGCCGAGTACAGCAGAGACAAACACATAAAACACATCTCTTCTACTGTACCTTCTTTTGCCTCTTTCTTTTAACCATTTCCTTCATTTACTTCTTCCAAATGCTGAATTTGAAACATGATCCAAAATATGGAAATCAACTAAATCCAGGGTCATAGCTGATTCTGTTACTGTGTCTTAAAGTCATAGTTTACTTCAAAATGAAAATTCTGTCATCATCTATTCTCCCTTATGTTGTTTCAAATCCATATGACTTTGGTTCATCTTTGGAACACTAATTAAAGGGATAGTTCACCCCAAAATGAAAATTACCCCATGATTTACTCACCCTATCCCTTTAAACTATCCCTTTAAGATATGTTTTAATGAATCCTGAGAGATTTCTGTCGCTCCATTGAAAGTCTATTCACTCAAAACTTTGACGCTTAAAGAAATTGTAAATGTAATCCATATGAATCGAATCCAAGTCTTCTGAAGAGACACAATAGCTTTATATGATGAACAGATTTAATTTAGGCGTTTATTGACATATAAACATTGATCAACACACAAACATAGAGCTCATCAAATGTAGTAAACACGCTCAGACGTGTTACTGCTAAATCACAAAGCTAAATGAAAAGAACACAAACTTTGCCATCCGTTGCCGCATTGCAGGGAAGTGATAACGATTGTGTTTTTAAAAAAGACACAGCCGAGCGTGACGTCACATCTCATTTGTTGCAGTATCCAAAGTAAATCTGCATGCTCAAAGTCTAGCGTGAGCGTCTGTTCAGTGCAGGATTATTCAGATTCAAACACAGTCCATGTGGTGACCAGTGATTACACTGGTTGTGTCTTTCTGGTTCACTAAAAAGAACTGGACAACTTACAGAAAGATGTGTTTTCTTGCCGTTATTTTGCAGTAAAGCTCTTTTTATGTCGTCACATTGAAGCGCTGCTGCAGCTTTGCATTAGAATGTGAACAGTCAAGTCACCTTTATTTATATAGTGCTTTTAACAATACAGATTGTGTCAAAGCAACTGAACAGCATTCATTTTGAGTCACAACAGTCACACGATCATTCTGTTGTTGGAGTTTAGTTTCAACTCAGTATATATTTTTAGTAAGTCAAACTCTTTAATTCTGTAAAGCCTGGTAGGGGAAATAATGGAAAATTCACTTTTTGGGAAATGGAACACATTACTGAACCTTAGACAAAATCTTTAGAATCTAAAAATATCAGTATCATATTTGATACATCAGGCTTTTATGGCTCATATAGTCTGATATACTGAGAATATGGAGGATATTTCTGCTGCTTGTAATGTAAATCAGTGAGATCTTTATAACAGTAAGCAGATACTGACATAACATGATAATCAATCAGAGACAGAAGCATGGAGTAGATTGTGTGCGACAGGCTCAACAGCAATGTTTTGATTGTGTCGATTATTTTGAAATTTGTGTATCAATTATGATGCAGTAGAATTTATAGGGTTAAAAAAGGTCAAGGAAAATGAATTCTCTCATGATATGACCCTTGAAGGGCTTTTTTTTTCTTTCTGTGAGTCCATTAAAGGGCCGTTTTTGGTTTTAACTTTGCTTTCTCATGCACTTACTAAAATTGGAGGTCAAAGCAAATCCAATTTAGGAGAAAAGCAAACCAAGAGTACAAAGTAGTGCTATAGTCTAAATATTAAAAACAATGCATCTAATCAGAGCGACTGGGCTGATGTGTAATCAAACAGTGATCAACAGAGGAGAAAAAAAACGGAAAAGAAATCAGAGGAAAGAAAAGAAACAAAAGAGACAGAGAGAGAAGTGAGATGAGCAGGAGATCAAAGATGCATTGGGTTTCTTTATCAAATGTCACCGTATGTAAATGAAGCCGTCAGGAGCACAAACCACACACATGATAAAGGCTTTTAATCTTCTTGAAAATGCCTGTCATGAGGTGCTCATTTAAATAACTCAAGACACAGAGTCTATAGAGAAAAACAACAGTCTGTTCTGATGAAGAGAAAACACATCAAGCTCCTGCAGTCACACGCTTCAGGACCTGAACACTGCTTCACTCAGGTCCAGTATAAGATGCTGCACACAGCTGCGATTCTTCTGCTGTAGGATTTTAAATATTACACGGACGAGCAGCATGGAAAAGCTTGTTTAGTTGATGATGATGTGCAGATCAAAGCTAATTCAGCACTGATGCACTACACCTGAAGTCTTCTCAAGACATATGAAGCTTGTGTGAGAGACACACTGAAAGACTGGTTATTCTCTAAACATCTCGGCCTTCATGCCATTTCAACACATACTACTCAAAACTGGCATATTGTGATGTTGATGAGTTTCAGTGATTTCCTCAGTTTGCTTCTGAAGAGCCGTACAGCACGTGAGCTGGATATAGTACTTTTCTGCTGTTTCCCAAAAGAAATCAAATCCTAACTCTGTCTTTTATACGGACATGTTTCAGAGAGGCAGAAAGCACAGATCATCCTCCATTAGCAGCACTGAAACCCCGTGTTCACTAATTCTGACATGCACTAGTGTGTTTGTCTTCTCTGTTGATGTCATTTGTTCTGATAACAACAGAAAACACACAGAGAAGCAGCGGCTCTCTGGAGTTCAGAGGTCGGTCAGTGAAGCATTAACCAGCCGCCGTAAATCCCTCTCAATCATCACGGGTTTCAGCTTTGCCTCAGAGCTCAGAGTCCAGCTCCAGAGACCGAGCTGATGTCCACTGCAGCGGCGTTCCTGAGCGAGGTCCCGGGATGGTTTCTGTGGACGGGAGTCTTCTTCCCCGTGACGGCTCTCCTGCTGCTGCTCATCGCTCTCCTCAGCTGGAAACTCAGAGAGAGTAAGACTGTCTTACACTGACGTTAGCCATGAGAAGCAATAGGGAAACCGGGGAGACGTAACATATACAGTATATACATTACCATTCAAAAAGTTTGAGAACATTTAAAGGCTGCATTTATTTAATTGAAAATACAGTCAATACAGTAATATTGTAAAATATTATTATAATTTAAAACAGCTGTTTTCTATGTGAATATCTGTTAAACTGTAATGTATTTCTGTGATGCGCAGCTGTATTTTCAGCATCATTACTCCAGTCTTCAGTGTCACATGATCTTCAGAAATCAGTATAATATTCTGATTTGCTGCTCAAGAAACATTTCTGATTATTATCAATGTTGAAAACAGTTGTGCTGCTGAAACTGTGATACATTTTATTTTTCAGGATTCTTTGATGAATAGAAAGAGAAAGTTACTTTTGCAACATTATAAATGTCTTTACTGTCACTTGTGATCAATTGAATGCATCCGTGGTGAATAAAAGTATACATTTCTTTCAGAAAAAAAAAAACTAACTGACCACCACCTTTTGAATAATAGTGTTTGTGTATATACTGTATATTCCCAACATAACTCAAAGTCTCAATGAAAATAACCATGAATAATGAGTTGAGTGTGTGTATGAAAAAAGTACAAGCAGGACCTACATTATATTTATTTGCAATATGTCAAAAGTGCATTTACTAAAACATATTTATGAGCTGATAATTTTAAAAACTTCAGCTAGATACTTCAATGAAATAATATTGATTACATATTTTTAAAATTCAATCTTACAGTTAAGTTTCATGATTTTTATAACTGGTGATAAAACCATCCCAGCCTTGTCTGGTAGCTGCACTAGCATCTGTTATTCATGTTAACAATGCATCATCATCATCATCATCATCATCATCAACTTAAGACACCAGCAGGAAATACTGGATATGC
>NW_015650320.1:72390-73193 GCF_001515625.1 Sinocyclocheilus rhinocerous | reverse complement strand
ACTCTCTCTCACACACACCCACACTCACACTCTCTCACACACACACACACTCTCTCTCTCACACACACTATCTCACACACACACAACCTTTGTACTATTTGTCTTTTTTTTCCTAGATTAGAGAATAAATAAGAGAATAGATAAGAGAAATATAGATGTTTTTCATTTCTCTACCTTAATAATTTAGTAATTCGTAATGTAGTGTCTTGGAACAGGAAATGAAGAATGAAAGCAGCATTCCTGTGAATGAGCAATGCACATTTTGTGAATAATACAGTTAGAAATGCTGTTTGATCAGATGCTAATGAGAGTCAACTGAGCTTTCAGACTGAGAGACAATGTTAGTATGTTTGAAACATAAAGCTCATGTAACTACAGAGGAACTAGCAGTGATTTCCCCAAACAGCCAATTTACCATTAGGTTCAGAGTTTAGTTTGCAAAGGTTAAAACCCAAAAATGAAAATCATATCGTCATTTACTCACTCTCATGTTGTTTCAGACCTGTATGAGTTTGTTTCTTCTGCTGAGCACAAAAGATGATGTTTTGATGAATGTGTGTAACCAAAGAGCTGACCGCAGCCATTGACGTCCAGTGTTTTTTCATGCTATGGTAGTCATATACTATGGCTATACCTGCAACTGTTTGCTTACACGCTTTCATCAAAACTACATGTTTTGTGTTCACCAGAAGAAAGAAATTCATAACAGGCCTGAAACAACATTAGAGTGAGTAAATGACGGTATGATTTTCCTTTTCAGGTGAACTGTCCCTTCAGTAAAACTGACACACCGTAGCGCAGAT
>NW_015650320.1:55413-72213 GCF_001515625.1 Sinocyclocheilus rhinocerous | reverse complement strand
ACTCTCTCTCACACACACCCACTATCTCTCTCTCACACACACACACACACTCTCTCTCTCACACACACTATCTCACACACACACAACCTTTGTACTATTTGTCTTTTTTTTCCTAGATTAGAGAATAAATAAGAGAATAGATAAGAGAAATATAGATGTTTTTCATTTCTCTACCTTAATAATTTAGTAATTCGTAATGTAGTGTCTTGGAACAGGAAATGAAGAATGAAAGCAGCATTCCTGTGAATGAGCAATGCACATTTTGTGAATAATACAG
Source organism: Sinocyclocheilus rhinocerous (assembly GCF_001515625.1). Classification (NCBI taxonomy): domain Eukaryota; kingdom Metazoa; phylum Chordata; class Actinopteri; order Cypriniformes; family Cyprinidae; genus Sinocyclocheilus; species Sinocyclocheilus rhinocerous. The sequence goes on along the minus strand of NW_015650320.1, from coordinate 71,936 downwards.
TTAGAAATGCTGTTTGATCAGATGCTAATGAGAGTCAACTGAGCTTTCAGACTGAGAGACAATGTTAGTATGTTTGAAACATAAAGCTCATGTAACTACAGAGGAACTAGCAGTGATTTCCCCAAACAGCCAATTTACCATTAGGTTCAGAGTTTAGTTTGCAAAGGTTAAAACCCAAAAATGAAAATCATATCGTCATTTACTCACTCTCATGTTGTTTCAGACCTGTATGAGTTTGTTTCTTCTGCTGAGCACAAAAGATGATGTTTTGATGAATGTGTGTAACCAAAGAGCTGACCGCAGCCATTGACGTCCAGTGTTTTTTCATGCTATGGTAGTCATATACTATGGCTATACCTGCAACTGTTTGCTTACACGCTTTCATCAAAACAAAATGTTTTGTGTTCACCAGAAGAAAGAAATTCATACAGGCCTGAAACAACATTAGAGTGAGTAAATGACGGTATGATTTTCCTTTTCAGGTGAACTGTCCCTTCAGTAAAACTGACACACCGTAGCGCAGATGAGAATCTGAGAGTCAAGAGTTTCTCAGGTCTGTCACGGAGGTCTTTTTGCATGCAGATGAAAGAGTGTCAGAGACTCCAGATGATGATGTGAGAGTCTACGTGCTGGTGTTCATCAGACTCCCTTCTATCTTTCAGCAGAGGAAGAGCTGGCCGTGACACCAGACCCGTGGCAAACAGCCTATCATCTGTGTTACGGGCCGCGCTGCAGACACAGGACAGAGCGGACAAGACGAGCATGAAACACACAGAACACCTGTGAAGAGTCAGTCCAGATCACCTGAGCCATCAGAGACGAACGAGAAGCGTGCATGTGACCACATCAAGCTAGATTTAGACGCACCTCTCCTCACACAACAGACTGGAAGTCATGAGACGCACATGCAAATTATTCAAAAAGAAAAGTTTCCATGTAGTCTGCTGTCACTGGTAAAGCCTGTACTCATCTTCAGATGTGTGTAGTGTTTGTAATGACTATTATTACCAGTTATGTTGAGCCTCTTCCTTTACTGTTCCAACAGCAAAATCATGTTCTTTACAGTATCCTACTCAACTACATCAGAAATGGCTGACGACATGAATGTCAAAGATGTCTGACACATCTTCACACTTAATGCTTCAACTTTATCAAGAGTAATGAGCAAATACCATAAAGAGACAGAAATCTCCTGTTCTGCTATATTTAATGAAGCCGCACAGCAGGATGAACTAAAGAGTACGCTGTGTCACGCAGCAGGACACAAAAACCGCTTGTGTGCTCTCAGACATCACAACACTCTCAAGGTCTTGCAAGGTTTTGGTTGTATTTCACAGCTCTCCTTATTCTGATTGCTCAGTCACAGCACAGCGACTGACTGAAATAAAAACAGCCTCGGGAGAACTTCAGTAGTACTTTTACAATGAATAAAAATGGTTGAGAATCTCCAGTTAAAGCAAGAAAAACACTAAAACCATTTAACTCAGAATGCATATGAATATAAATGAATATTGTAATGTTTTTGTTGTAGTGGACTATCACTTGTATCATGCATATACTTCAGCTTCCAGCCAAAGTCACTTTATTTTATCGACCAATGCCAATTTTTACATGCATTTGGAGCCTGGCGTGAATTAAAGGTGCATTCAGCAGTTTGGTGCTTTTTTTTATTTTTATTTTTTAGTTTTTACGCATAAAGAAATAAATAGTGTTTTTGTTTAGAGTCATCTGAATGGTGCACGCTCACAGGAGATGAAGATTGCACTTAATCATTTCATACACAAACGGTTTTAATTATATGGTGAATTCAGGTCAAATGGGACACTTAAGACCATCGAGACGAATGGGGAAAAACCCTATTAACCCTGGTGCAAATCACCTCAGCGAAGCTCATGTTGAAATGACCCGCGGTGTTTCACTAAACGAAGGAGGAAACCTCTCGTAGAGCAGTTTGATGTGAAGAGTGAAAATTAGACAATGGAACACGTATCTTGCTTTATCATGAATCAGTACCTGTATGGCCAAAGAAGCAAAAAAGTCCTAAAGCCAGAAGAAAGAGTGACTAAATGTAAACAATGGTTTGGCAGACACACTGGCATACAGTTTAATGACATACAGAGAATCCTGAGTAGTGACGCCCAAGCTGCTTCTTTTGTCCTGGACAGGTAAAGGATTCATTATCACGTTTAGACGCTAGCATGAATGCGTCACGCTGACTGATGGTACTGCAGCATCTAACATCACTGCTACAACAGCGATGCTAACGCTAACTAAACAACTACTGAATGCACCTTGAATTTTGGACCCTGAGTGCAACCATCCCATCAAACCCCCCACAAACACAAAGCTTCACACACATCCAGTCACTGAAGATCAAGCCGTCTCACGATTATTAGAGAATAAACCAACTTTAATTGGAAGAGTGTTACACAAAGGGTCGGGTGGGGCATAAAAACATGACAGATCATCCAAAGCTGCTTAAAAAAGAACAGAGAGTAAATTCTACCATTAACTGCTATACACAGGGCTGATGGAGCAGATGGGAGAGAGAGAGAGAGAGAGAGCAGGTAGCACGGGCCTCACTCGACCGCTAAAAACATCAGCACTGGCAGTTCAATCTCATTTGTTCATTTAATCACAAGTATCTCAAACAGATTAAAAAGATTTAAAAGGGCAAACGGAGCGACCTCCTCCAAAATCATCAGATTTAAAACAAAGAAAAACAGGTTTCTTCAAATATATATCTGAATATTGGTGCCAGAAAATGAAAAAGTTCCCAAAGAGCTGCCTAGGTTTCATGTTGAATGGAGTTTTTGCATTTCGTCTTGTTGCTGAGAGAGGTAACGCCGCTCGTCCTCTCCTCGGTGGAATGTTTGAGGTTTTGACTGCATAGAGGAATGATTGCCGTCCACCAATGAAAATCACACAGTGCCACTGTCCTGTGCTGGCCCCTTACAAACACACCGTGACATCAGGAAAGCCCATCCATCTTTAGCCCCGCCCCCATCATAACCCCACCCCCTCAACATCGCCTTCATATGCTCACATGCTCCTCCTATTATTATTATTACAAAGGACTCCATCACAACGTGATCCATTACTCCTCCTCATGAACTAGGAATGTGAATGACTACTTAACAATAAAAATAACATCAATCTGGTCTTCATAAATGGTAAAGACGATCTTTTGAGGGAAAGAGATAAAACGAAGACTAAAAAAATAAAATGCTACAAATGTTAGCTAAGTGGTTCTGGTTGTGAAAGACAGAAGATGAAGATGTTTTTCTGTGCAGGATCAGAGCTGCTCTTCTCTCCTCCGGATGAAGGGATGAACTCTGAGCCGTGGAGGAGCGCGCTGGACTTCAGCTCTGTGAAAGAAGCCACAGCAAACACAGTTACTATCCATATCTCCACAGCGTCCTCACACATCAAACTCAGTCACGCGGAGAGCGGGGTAAGATGTGCCACTCTTACTAAAGCTAAGAGAACACAGATGAGACTAGTACCTCCTGAGCCACAGAAAGATGTGCTCTACAGTATAAACGTATTCATGGCACTATCACACTGTCACTCATGTCAAGTTGAGGAATACAGATTACATTTAAAAATTCACATATATATATTTATCAAGGCCTGTTAATTTAATGTGGTAATTTGGCATGATTAATTATTTAAAAAAAATAATAATAACACTTCAAAATGATTAAAGCAGTGCCCCATCCAGACCTGTCTGTCATCTTACACTGATGCAGTTTCTGATGAACATGATGCAGGATGACTAACTTCATATTTATTGAACTATTGTGTAAAATCAATATCAATCCATCATGTAGTCAACGTTGTGTTACATTTTAGACACAGCATTGTCAAGTAGTGTGTTTTGCTCAATTTCACAAACGAAAATAGTTGAATTCACAGCAGAACTGCTGGGCATCTCTAAGCAGCACACAGCAGTGTTTCAATCCACAATTTGGACCAATTGAGTGAGTCAATGATTCAGTGATTCATTTTTGAATGAATCAGTTGTTTTAAGGGGGTCATATGATGCGATTTCAAGTTTTCCTTTCTCTTTGGAGTGTTACAAGCTGTTCGTGAATAGATAAGATCTCCCCACTGGATGCAACGAATGCCTCATTTATAATGGGTTTTCATGTTTTTGAATCATCGCTCCGGCCTGACAGGGCATCATCACAATATGGCAAGGGGGGTAACATTTCCGTCTCACGCTTGAGGTATTCAGCCAATCACTGCACTGGATAGCTGGCCAATCAGAGCTAATTAAAAATCGACGTGTTTCAGAAAGGCGGGGCATAGAGGAGAAACAATAATGTACAGTATGTGGAAAATAATGTGTTTTTTTAACCTTAAACCGCATAAACCCATTTCATTACACCAAATACACAAAATAATGTTCTTTTTAGCAACGTCATATGACCCCTTTAAAGTCAGTGTAAAGGCAATTCAGAGAATTGTTTCTAAACACATGATAAATGTTAGAAATGTATTGCTGAAACATGTTACAAAGACTGTGAGCTATGTAGTACTGAATTGTGGAGTTAGAACAGTTTTTCACCATTTCTGTGTTCAGGATTTTTTGGGCGGGGCTGAAATCATGACTCGATGACGCACTGGAGACACTGAGCACGGCCTCTACTCTAACACTATAAGAGGTGCGCTCGACTTGAAGCAGCGCTGCACAGAACGATCGGTGTCTGACATCAAAGTACCGCGAGAGCTCTAGAGAGCAGACGCTCCTTATGCTTTCGAATCGCTCTCGCGGTACTTTGATGTCAGACACCGATCGTTCTGTGCAGCGCCGCTTCCAGTCGAACACGTCTAATAACTATAGCGCATTAGCATCAGTGGTTCGCCCGCTCAATCACGAGTTACTGTCATTACCATAGTTACTACAGCCTACAGTTTGCTAGCTAGCTCTGCCTTCGTCACGTAAATGCATATTACCTGGTTGCAATCATTTACAAAACAGCTCAGTCTCCTTATTTAAATGAAGCTGCTAGAGGTTGTAGTGGTATTTGACAGTAGAGAGAGACGCTAGGCAGTTTTCCCGCGAGTGGCCGTGGTTTCAGCGCAGACAGCGTTTTGAGAGCAGACAATACTGCTTATTTTTTCAAGATTTTGATACCTCGTTTAATTTACTTGCCATTTTTTTAATCATTCAAATTTGGCTGGGTGGTTAATAACATTTTTCTGTGGTGTGACAAACTCAGAACACACATTTAATAGTGCCTTACACGGACTTTAACAAATGAGTTGAATGAATGATTCAATGACTCACTCATGAAGACAGTGACTTGCTGCCAAGTACTGTAGGTTTTATTTTAATATTTATTATTAAATAAAAAAATAATACCCATTCATCATATTTTCATTTATGTAATGTTGAGTCAAAATATTTTTTAAAGCTACTTTTTTGTAACGTCTTCTTCGATGCAATGACTTTAAACGATCGTTTGGGTTGTAATTTCTCAGCCAAAACTAATGTGCGATTAATAAGATTAACTTATCAGCACATTATGTAATCAGATTAAAAATTGTAATCACTTGACAGCCCTACTATTAGCTAATACACTGACCTAGTGTTATTTTCCTGCACATTATTTACATTTTCATAAACCAGCCAGGATGAAATATTCAGATCATTATTGAAATATTCATATTTCATTGGCACATCTTACCCCAAAGCACCTGACACACTTTACCCCAGAGCTGGCATTCAATTCATAAACACTTCAGCCAAATCATTTCCATGATTTTTTTCCACTGATAATACATTTGATATTTTGGTGCTGGATACATTTTCTCACGCTTACTTTACCTGATGAGCCCTTTTTAAATATATATGGTCACATGACACAAATCATGCTGTCTGCTAGACTGAGTTCTCACCCCTCTTTTTGGACTAGTGCACAAAAACAGTGTGCAAGTACCTTATAATCTTAAAAAACTGATGATCCTGCACTCAAAACTAGCTGCTGTTTGAAAAGTGGCAGGAATGTTTGGACGTTCAGCAGAGGTGCAGAACGGATGCAAACACTTCTCCTCCACCTCAGAATGGGTTTACCATGATGAAGCTTCATACCGTCAAACTGAATATGATGTACTGTATCGCTGTTGAATGCTCAGCTGATGAAACACTAGAAATTAATCTGTATCTTCATCCCTCACAGCCTGATTTTCACAGGTTGAAATGAAACATCTGAGCCCTGCTGCCGCCCTCCTCGGCTGGTATCGAGTACAGTCAGCCGTGCTCTAGATTTGAATACATTTCCAGCAGATATTCTGGCCTGTGAGCAGCGGCAGAGCTGTGATATTTCTAATCCCGAAACAGCACAGTCGCCCTCTGCTGACACATCCGGAGGGAAGCGCATCAGCAGCCACCTGTCCTCAGCGCTGAGAAGCGCCTTTAATCTCTCCGAGGAGCTCATTGATTCCTGGGGGTGAAGGTCATGCTGGAGACGTGACAGCGCTCATATGAGCACTATAGCACTTCCTCTCAGCACTGCACCTGTTCATTATGAGGTCCTGGAACAAGGACTGCTGATGGACACTAGATGGCTTAAGATCAATGATGCCACCTACACTGCACACAGAGTGAAAAGTATTTATGTATTTTTGTTTTGAAAATCCAAACTGCTATCATTTAACCAATCAACAATTCTGATGGCATGATGAAAAAATGATTCTGAGGCTGTATCTCTGCAAAGCATCGACATATTGACAAAAACCTGTGTGTCATTGTCACCTCACACTGACCACACAACATCAATTTGACAACAGCGCCACCTATTGGTCAAACATAAGCAATAATTCATATAACAATTGATTGGATTTATGACTTTTTTGCCTTGATTCATCTATAAACGTCTTTGATTACTCATTTTTGCAGTTGGTCTAATGTTCCTAGCCATGCTTGCTTAGCTCCTCATCTTGCCTCTGTTGTGCTTGCCTCCTTAATTGTCACTTGCAGCTATATTTATAATAAATACTAATATTTTTCTAATTCTAATTAATTATTTTATTAGGTAGCAGTGATTAGCAAAAAAACATTCACTACAGTACTAAGTGTTTTCTATTTCAAGGATGATGCAAGTCAGGGACTCAACATTATCAAATAATACTACTACTTGATTTTTCATGTAGAGATCATAAATTTCATTCAAAGGTGTGAGGATCCTCTAAAATAAGAGTCAGAACCAGTTCAGCACAAATGAGTGTTACCATGAGAAGCACACAGAGCAGACCCAGGACAGAGAAAAGAAAGAAACAAACACAAAAGGAGAGATGAATACAAGAAAAAGAACAAACAAAAAGGGAGAAACAACAGGCTCCGGGTCGAGGAGGAGGAGGAGCTGCCAGGTTGGAGCAGGAGGAGCCGGTTGTCAAGAGTGGTGCTTGTTGCCATGTGCTTACCTGCCCTTCAGTCCTCGTCCTCGGCGAGCTCCGTCTCTTTGTGGACCACCACGCGAGTGACGGACATGTCAGGGTGCTGCTCTTTGGCCTCCTTTATAGCCTGGGCCAACGCCTGACCCCGCCCACAGTAAACCAACACAAACAAACAAAAACAAACAAAAGATTTAAAGTAAAAAATGAACAACCCAACAAGAATGAAAACACAACACAGATGATGGGAAACATACATGCACGTGAACGACTGATGCTGGGACCTGCGTGAACGTCTCTCAGTCTAGTCATGGCCAAAAGTTTTGGCAGTGACATAAATTTTGTGTTTTGCAAAGTTTGCTGCTTAAGCTGGCCTGGTGTCAAGAAAGGCAGCAAAGAAGCCACTTCTCTCCAAGAAAAACATCAAGGACAGACTGAAATTTTGCAGGAAGTACAAGGATTGGACAGCAGAAGACTGGTGCAAAGTTATTTCCTCTGATGAAGCTCCCTTTTAACAGTTTGGGACATCTGGAGAATCGATTGTTCGGAGAAGAAAAGGTGAACGCTACCATGAGTCCTGTGTTGTGCCAACAGTGAAGCATCCTGAGACCATCCATGTGTGGGGTTGCTTTTCAACCGAGGGAGTGGGCTCTTTCATAATTCTGCCCAAAAACACTGCCATTAATAATAAAGAAAATGCAAGAGCGACTTCTTCCAACGATCCATGAGCAATTTGGTGATGATCCGTGCATTTTCCAGCATGATGGAGCACAGTGTCACAAAGCAAGAGTGATAAAGAAGTGGCTCGAAGATTATTACATTAAAATGTTGCATCCGTGGCCAGGCAACTCCCCGGATCTCAATCCCATAGAGAACCTTTTGCAGTATACCATAGACACATGTGGAAAAAAAATCTACAAATACTGAAGCAGCAAACTTTGCAAAACACAAAATTTATGTCACTGCCAAAACTTTTGGCCATGACTGTATGGGGATGGCAAATGTCACATCGCTATGGTAACCTGTGTGCATGTTCCCGACCAATCAGAAACTGTGTGCATATGTGCGTCATACGACACAGACAGACAGAAATACCTCACGGCTAAAACAAGCACCTGTCGTCCTGCGTCTGTGGAGCTGAGGATCATGAGCTCCTCCACACTACAATCACAGCTGCACACTGCGACTTTCTCAACTTAACGACTTTTGCTTGTCAGACTGTACAATATGAACCCAGTGAGATACTGAATAAACGCTAAGAAAAATGGCAAGAAATCAGACGTATTTTAGGTTAGACTGTACGTAGGGTAACATGATGATATTAGATTATGAATGATTAAAAAGTCTTTACTGGGAGACTGGCTGACTTGCGTTATCGCAAAAGTTTATTATTGCATGTTTTAAAGCTTTGCCAGTTTAAACTTTCAAACAATTTTACTCACACTCTGTCCTGACATGCAAAGAAAGCACAACAGTACGTGAGTTTTCTTTTGTGTAATATTGCAATTAAACTGTCAAAAACACAAAGTTTACATAAACACAGTTGTCTCTGTCTTAAGTGATGTGTGTGTGAATGTGTGTGAATATACTAGATCAGTGCATTCGGTCTTAAAGTGACAGCAGCCTAATAAACCTGCTGCTGTCTGTACCGTTAATGTGAAGTATAAGAGAACACTGCTTTAGTATCTCTCAACTTTAGTAGCTTTAATCAAAATCAATGTATATTTAAATTATACAGTAAATACTACGTAGTGTTTTGTTTTTACACTTGATTATTCATTCATTTTTGATTAATTTCTGACTTGAATGCTGCTGTTAAATAGGCTTACTGTACCAGAAGAATTTAAGGCACTGTTTATTTCATTGTTATCTTATATTTGTCCTATTCTTTATAATTTGCATTTATGCTCTCATTTTTAATTAACATAATGCAATAAAGAGAAATCGCTCACCCCTACATTTGCCTAAACGGTTTGTCATTCTTTTTTCGTTTACCTTGTAGGGCTATATTTGTTAAATAGGGAAATTAGTGTGGCTGTACTGCTCAGTAACTTGCAAAATAACCTTAAAAACTAACATGAAAAAGAATCATAAGTTTGTTGATCGTAATCCTGCCTGAAAAAATAAATCATAAGATATTTCTGCCATATCATCCACCCCGAACGGTATGATGTACATCTGAGGATTTGGTCGTGATTGACAGCACTGACTGATCAATCAGATCGAGTTCTGACATCCTCACTGATGACACACAAACCAAAGCAAGCTTTTGAGCAAACGTTTAAAAGGATTCAATAAAGTCACAAGCGTCTGGGTTGACTGTTTGCTCTGCACAACAAACCCTGAGAAGACCATGTTGAAGGGAGCGATACATAATGAGACACACCAGTGGAAATGTGTCACTCTCGGCGATCAGACCAAAGAAACCTGCTACAACGTCCAAAAATAGTCTGAGATGGAACATTTACAGACTGAGGCACAAATCAAAGAGTGTGCGTCTGGCTTTATATAATACAAACGACAGTTGTATGTGTGCATCTCACCTGATCGTGATCAATGTCAGAGTCTCCCGTGATGACAATGCGCTTCTCAATGCGAGTTTCTGACAGCCCGCCCTTTAGTGTCTGTCAATCATTAAAGAGACACAGACATGATGTGCACCGCACTGAACAGAGGTACAGGACTACACGTTATTCACAACAATTTACCAGCAATTTCTGAGTGAAAATTCAAGCTTTCAAAGTAAATCCTACACCAAATTTTTCTGATGTCTTTAAACACTGGTCCTAGATTACACTCACTACTGACATTAAAATACAGGGGAACCTGCTCAAGTAGAACAAAAACAAATGAAGAGGTTTGTCAGCTCTGCATCTATAACCCTACTCTTAACAGACAGTGTCAGCTAATATCCTACATTCTGAACAGGATCATCATCATCATCTCACAACCTCTCTTATCAGCCCAAATGCCACAGCCAGCGGCGTGTGTGTGTGAGAGTGTGTGTGTGAGAGAGTGTGTGTGTGTGAGTGTGTGTGTGTGTGTTACCTTCGTGATGTGTGTGGTGGTGGTGGTGCAGAGCGATTCGGAGGTGATGGTTTGAGCTGTCATGAGCACGCCTGGCTCCCCGTCTCCATTACCATCCAGCTGTCAATCACAGACAGAACAAACAAACACAAACGCTCTCAGCACTCTGACAGCAACACAGCTGCGTGATTCTGCATTAATGCCGACAGTTTTAGTCAATGTTGGTGAAGGTGTCAAAATTATGAGCAACTTGATAGGATAGTTTCAAAGCAGTTCAATGACAGACAAGCCACTCTTTTGAAATAGTAGAACTAAACTACAGGATACTGACAAAACATAGCGAACCACATTAAAGCTACCTCATGGGGAAATATATGACCCTGGACCACAAAACCATTCTTAAGTTGATTTTTGGCATAAAAGAAAAATCTATAATTTTGACCCATACAATGTATTTTTGGCTATTGCTACAAATATACCTCAGCGACTTAAGACTGCTTTTGTGCTCCAGGGTCACACACACACACACACATATATATATATATATATACACACACATAAGAGTTCAGATGCAAAAGCCTCTAAATGCCATCTGAAATTTTCTTCTGAAGTTAGCATTTTTATCATTAAAGTGAAATAAATTAACAAATACAGGAGCCTAATAAAAAAACGCTCATTTTAGATTAAATTTTCAGACGGCGCTTAGAGGCTTTTGCATCTGAACTCTTCATATATATATATATATATATATATATACGATTATATATACAGTATATATGATCCAGTGCAGTGACTCCTGACCTGAGCAAATGTGATTCCTATGATTTCACGTAAGAAACGTCACAGGATCACGTGACCCCTCTCACCTGGGCGGCCTCGTACGTGATGGTCTTGGTTTCCGTGTGAACGATGGGGACCTCCTTAGTGGATATCTCAGTCTTCTGAGCAGCAAACGTGTCTGAGATCGTAACCATCTCAGTCTTCACAACAGGAGGCTACGGAGAGACAGAGGCCGTCAGTGTGACACACGTACAAGAGGCATCCGGTCTGACGTCACAAACACACCACCACTGCTACACAGCACAACGCAGAGAGGAAGCTCATGCAGCTCAAAGAAACACCACTATAAACTAGACGTCTTTGGTATAACGCATGCAGCCTACAAACAGACAAATAAGAACCAAAAAGTTTCCAAATGTCCATGTGACCGTACATCAATGCAGTTTTGTTTTCGTGATCTTTGGCAGTGTTGACAGGACAACACACACATGCAAAAGCTCAAAAACACAGCGCTGTGTGGATACGATATCAGATGTTAATATATTGCGCTTTTATTTCTATCAGTACTTCAGATCTGTGATCATTTCAGTGGCATTACTGAAGTTTCTGCTGCTTTATCTTTACTAGCAGAGTGAAGAATCAATGTAAACACACTTATCATATAATTAGGATATCAAGTATGCAACATAAAACATGCACCACAAAGCCCCGTGCAACGATGCACAAGATATAAGCCCCCGCATGCAGCGCTCCTCATGTGTGACTCAGAATATTGTGTGTGTGTTTGTTTGTGTGTATGTGTTTGTTTGTTTGTGTGTGTGTGTTCTGGCGTCAGCAGTGGCTCGTCTGTACGCTCTTCCTCATGAGGCTGTGCTGCTTTCTCTTCCTCCGCCGCAGGGCCGGGCTCAGCTGCTTCTGTGATTGGCTGTGACTCTACCCCAGAGGGCGGGGCTTGTTGAGTAAACACCGCCTCCTGTTCCTCCTCGGGCTCTTCTTTGATCTGTTGGGTGGAGATGCTCGTGCTGGGTGGCTGAGCGTGGTACTCCGCCTCCTCTTCGCTCTCGCTGTCTGACGATAAACTCCTCTCCTCCTTGACCTCCGCAGCGCACTCTGTCTCTGCGGTAACCGACGCCTCAGGAGCGGGGCTTTTGGGTTTGGCTTTGATGACTTCCTCGATGACAACGGTCTCTTCCACGACCTCTATGACCTCTGGCTGGCCATTGACTTCGGGTTTGACCTCTGCGCTCTACACCAGACAAGCACACAAACACACACGAGGGATGGAGAGAAAAGCAAAAAACATAAACCATGACCACGGAACAAAAACTGAAGGAAACAAACTTCCTGCGGACCTTAGTCGAAGTCAATGTCATTGTAATGCAAATAAAAACAAGGCTGTGACGTAGAGATGTACAGTCTGTTCAATGAGTGCGGTTTTGCGGACCTTGAAAACACACTGAAATGTGTGATGCGTACTTGAGAAGCAGCAAAACTGTCTACAAGAATAAAACCTTGTCTTGTCTGGTGCCTAAAACGAGAGGAAACATTGCTGCGGCTCTCAGAAGTCATCATAGTTGGTAAACTTCTTCAGTTGTGAACGGAAACTACAACAAATATAATTTTTGCCTTTCCATTTTTTCCAATAGCAAAATACAAAACCCAGGATTTCTATGACTTTCCAAAAGTTGAAAAATTAGAGAGATTGATTACTTTGCTCAGAAGAGATGTCATATTTGCCCTCCCTCTGCAGCAGTATTAACACTGTTAACTAGTTTTGTGTCATTTAAAGCCATTGTAATAAAACAAAGTACAGTGTTATAAATGTCAATTACATTTTTAAGTATAAACCATCAAGTCTGCTAAAGGGTCTATTGCTGAAAACTGAACTGAAAACAATCCTTATTACTGTATTACATCCACATTCGTCTCTCAATTAAATGTGTCTTCTTGTAAAGATGTTTAGATATGTGACCCTGGACCACAAAACCAGTCTTAAGTGTCAATTTTTCAAAATTGAGATTCTCTTCATGGAACATGATCTTTACTTAATATTCTAATGATTTTTGGCATAAAAGAAAAATTGATAATTTTGACCCATACAATGTATTGTTGGCTATTGCTACAAATATACCCCAGCGACTTAACACTGCTTTTGTGCTCCAGGGTCACATATTTTTCTTGTGTCTGATTGAACTCACTGTACGTCTATCGCTCACAGCACTGCTCTCATTGGTACTGAATCAAACATGGCGTCTCCTCCGACTAAGGTCCATGCACTAACACTGCAACACCACACACATACAATCAACAAGCAACATAGCGAGAAAGAGAGAAGATCATAAGCTGAAAGATGAATGAATGCATGGACAAACAGATAGATGATCAATCTGGTGAAGAGGGCTGGAGTCATGATGTCTGCAATGGAAAAAGGATGAGATGTGTGTGCAGTGTTAGGTGTGTGTTTGCTCAGGTGATGTTAGGTGTTAGGCTGAGCGAGGACGATGGACCACCTTGTTGGCGTCTCTGCTGTCCGTCTCAGGACAGGGAGGGGTTTTCTGTGGAACCTGGAGGTAATCATAGGACAGTCACTCAAACACACGCTCTCAGAGGAGTCCTTCACAGGACGAGACCTGCCTGTGTGAAGGGGTCTGAGAGCCAGCAGTGATCACGTAAACACACACACAAAACAAGAAGTCTCACACACACGACGGCAGAGATGGAAATTATTGGCTAATTATGTTGTTACTGGAAGCTTATGAGCAGTCTGGCAATCAGACGCAGCAGTGAAACGCCCTCTAGAGCTGATCTCATGTGTGTGATTCACTAGAAGAGCTGTGTACTGATGGATGTCTGTGTAAATATAGCTGTAGCTCTCAAATCTCAATTATATTGCGGCAGATAATGGCAACATATTTGACACAGTTGACTGTGTTTTGATTTTGATGGTTTAATTGTACATTACTTTTGTTAGATGTATAAGAAATGATTACTGTTTACATAATTCATATGTACACACTACTGTTCAAAAGGTCATTTGTTTTTTAATCAATTAATTTATTTATTCAGTAAGGATGCATTAAATTGATCCAAAAGTGACAGTAAAGACACTTATGATGTTACAAAGATTTCTATTTCAAGTAAATGCTGTTCTTTTGAAATTTCTATTCATCTGTGAATCCTGAAAAAATTAAATGTATCACAGTTTCCACAAAAATATTGTGCAGCACAACTGTTTTCAACATTGATAATAAACAGAAATGTTTCTTGAGCAGCAAATCAGCATATTAGAATGATTTCTGAAGATCATGTGACACTGAAGACTGGAGTAATGATGCTGAAAATACAGCTGCGCATCACAGAAATAAATTAGTTTAACGGATATTCACATAGAAAACAGCTATTTTAAGTTGTAATCATATTTCACAATTTTAACTGTATTTTTGATTAAATAAATGCAGCATCGGAGATCTTCAAAGACTTTTTCCAAAAAAAAATAATAATAAACCCTTACCGACCCCAAATGTTTGAACAGTAGTACATTATTTCTATGTGTGTACACACACTGTGCTTCCTCAACACATCAGCGAGGGCTGGATCAATACCGGCTGCCAGATGTGAGCATGAACTTGGACTGTTTTAAAGAGGTGCAGACATGCGGCGGCAGAGAATATAAAGCCGTAAGCCGTTGCAGAGACAGAAAGCCAGAGCAGGCTAGATGAAGAGACAGACAGAAGCAGTAACGGCTGAGACTTTACTGGCCTCTGCTGGAGCAGCTGCGGTACTGCAGAAGCCAGCCAGCCCAGAGAAGCACACCTTACTCAGAAAGAGAGAGGTGAGCTCCTCTTCCAGACTCTACAGGGTAATGAAACCACAGCGAAGGGCAAGACAAGAAACGAGCGGGTGCAAGGACAACAACAGACACAGAAACAGAAGAAACAAGAGAGAGAGAGAGAAACGCAAAAGCACTTCAGTGATTCTACAGAGTGAGGAGAGAACAGCTACTAACACCACACACACACTCTACAGGAATAGCAGCATTTCAACATGAACAGAGCAGAGAGCATGCATGCGAACAACAGTGTTTGTAACCCAGAGACAGTGTTTCACACAATGATGGCATCAAGAATGTGAAACGTGTGCAAATAAAATGCAAACATCACTCACACACACACACACGTCAAAATGTGCAATATAGTCGTTTGGCAGGAGCTGATCATTTACACTGACTGATAAAAGAGCAACTTTAAAACGTATACAAATAAACGGAGCATGTGCGCAGTTGAAAGAGACACAATGCATTGAAAACAGCAACTGAGATGAGCAAACAATGAGAGAAGCATTCTGCCAGGAAACATAAGAGAAAAACACAAAATATACTCGAGCAGTGAGGAAACCAAAGGACAGAATGAGCAAATGTGCAGCATGAACTCAAAAGAGTCAATCAGAGTGAACTGACGCACCAATCAGATTGAGAACTGCCCCGCCATTGGCTCGTGTAGAGGACAGGAGGCGTGTGTGTGCGTGAGACAGTTGGGATTATGGGTCGTCTTCTTAAATCTACTTAGACTCAACCAGACAATGGTGCATTGTGACGTCAGGAGTGACAGGTGTTAGCAAGGCATCTGAGAGGCACAGAAGTCAGCTGGTTTCCTCAACGGACATCTCGGTGACACCCGTCTAAGAAGCCATTTCTAGTCATAACAGTGCAGGTCTACTTCAACGGGGAAAACACGAACGCTCCAAAAGTTTGTCAAGATGGTGTTTCAAAACACATTTCAAAACAGGAATAAAATCGGATTAAGCTTTTGTTTTGCTCAAGCTCATGCACTTTTTGTAAGCTCCGTGTATTTGGATAACCCTACAGCCGGTCGGGCGACAACTCACGATTCACAGGTTTTTAACTCCATTCAGGAACAATTTTTGCAAATTCAGACCAATTCGATCAGATTCCCAAAGAGATTCAATTGAAGTATTCTGGGTTTTTGTAAGTGCATTCATATGATGTACAGTGGTGTGAAAAAGTTTTTGCCCCCTTCCTGTTTTTTTAATTGTTTGCATATTTGTCACACTTAAAAGATTCAGATCATCAAACAAATTTTAATATTACACAAAGATAACCTGAGTAAATACAAACTGCAGTTTTGAAATTATGATTTCATTTATTAAGGGAAAAAAGCTGTCCAAACCTACCTCCCTACGTGAAAAATTATTTGCCCCTCCTCTTAAATCATGAAAGAACTGTGATTAACCACATTATTTTAGAAAGCTGAGTTAAATTTCACTAGCCACACGCAGGCCTGATTACTGCCAGACCT
>NW_015650320.1:50837-54021 GCF_001515625.1 Sinocyclocheilus rhinocerous | reverse complement strand
GCCAGGCAGGTTTGGACAGCTTTTTTCCCTTAATAAATGAAATTATCATTTAAAAACTGCATTTTGTATTTACTTGCATTATCTTTGCGTAATATTAAAATTTGTTTGATGATCTGAATCTTTTAAGTGTGACAAATATGCAAAAAATTTAAAAAACAGGAAGGGGGCAAAAACCTTTTCACGGCACTGTAAATGCTTCTCCTAGCATGTATTAGGTAATAAAAAGAATAACACATTAAATATGAGTCCATACAGGCTACTTAAAATAGAACGAAGAGTGCAATGTAGGGCTGGGACAATACATCGATGCATCACGAATCGATAAATGATTCTGCATCAATTCTGAGATTTTCCGAAGGCATCGCGATTCTCTCTTGAATCGATTCTGAGCTTAGTTTTTAACAGCAGATGGCACTGCGTGCTTTAGAAACAGCCGTATTCTGCTTGCTTCCAGTTCCTTACACATGCAATGTTCTGATAAAATATTTTAGAGCTGAGAACACATTGCAAACTATTCCATATATAGTTTTTTTTTTAGGCTGAAACAAATGGTTCACAATTCCAAGTTTTAAGATCGATAGGCACTGGCAGGATTTATAATTGATGCATTGAGAAAATGAGTGAATCGTTACACCCCTAATTCATCGCGATATAAGGACACTTATTTACACAATATTTTCCCAACTGTCCCACTGAACAACAGAAAACACAGTAAACCAGCTCCTCAGTAGAGGAGAGCGAGAAGGACAGGAAGTGCAGGACATGCAGACCGTCTGAGGAGGCGTCCGAATCCCAAGCAGAAGCACACATACCCCTTGAGCCTGCAGGCGCAGGGTGGTGGCAGGGCTGCCCGTCAGGCGCTTGTCCCACTGACTGGGCCTGGGATCGGGCGTAGCCTCCATAAAACTGCGCTTTAGCTCACTAATGCTAGCCTGATGCTTCAACACATCCTCCTGGGTCTTATCCAAGTCCTGATGGGCCCACAGCACCAGCGAGAGGCAGGCAGGGGGAGGACAAAGGGACAACCAACAACCAGCACATTAGTCATGGAGAGACCAGAACCACATTAGAGTCGAACCTCACTGCTCGCCAGACGCACCCCAGCGGACGGATGGACGGATGTTAAGACCTGGAGTCCTGAGCTCTGTTCAAAGACCCAGCAGCAGGAGCTAATATTTACATTGGCATTGTGTGCAGTCATGATGCCGCAAGGAAGCTCGCTAGATTTGGAACAGAGCCGTAGGGTTCTGGAACATCTCTCAATAAATAATGACGTCCAGTGTTATTGTTTTAGTCGTAATTTGACACGAAAGAAAATGAGGTTGTGAGGGACAGAAATACAGACTGTTAAGGCCCTGATTTACTAGTGAACTGATGAATGGGTGTGATGCCATTAAGAACAAAATAAGAACAAAAAGCTAGTTCATCTGGAGTTTGTTTCAGTTCGCCAGTGCAAACTTCTGAAACACTGAAACAAACTTGTAGCCAGATTTCATTCAAAACTGCATGACACCCATTCTTTCTGTCAGACGGTTTCAAACCACCTAAACAAAATCTGGCTCAACCAAAATTCGTTCTGAGTTTGTTTTGGTGGTTTTGAATAGTTTGCCTCCGCAGACTTTCCAGAAAACTTTGTGCTGCTATTAAAGGAACACTCCACTATTTTTGAAAATAGGCTCATTTTCCAACTCCCCTAGAGTTAAACAGTTAAGTTTTACCGTTTTCGAATCCATTCAGCCGATCTCCGGGTCTGACGGTAGCACTTTTAGCTGTAGCTTAGCATAGATCATTGAATCTGATTAGACCGTTAGCATCTCGCTCAAAAATGACCAAAGAGTTTCTATATTTTTCCTATTTAAAACTTGACTCTTCATCGTGTACTAAGACCGACGGAAAATGAAAAGTTGCGATTTTCTAGTCTGATGTGGCTAGGAACTATACTCTCATTCCGGCGTAATAATCAAGGAACTTTGCTGCCGTAGCATGGGTGCAGCAGGCGCAATGATATTACGCAGCGCCTGAAAATAGTCCCCAGCACGCTCCCTGTGCAAGCAGGTCGTCACGTTGGTTATGTTGACGGAAGTTAGCCTATTTTCAGGCACTGCGGAATATCATTAATACGGTAAAACTTAACTGTTTAACTCTAGGGGAGTTGGAAAATGAGCCTATTTTCAAAAATAGTGGAGTGTTCCTTTAAACACCTTCGAACTGTGCCTGAATAATCACAAACAGTACACGGTTCCTCCGGTATTGCTTGACCCGCCGAGCGAAGAACGCAAAACAACTTTGGTGCAAGTATAACAGGATCTTTATATGTTGTACATCCAGGTGTTCATATTCCAGCTGATACAACATTGCAGAACTTGTGGAAAGATGGATTTTCAGTCAAAAGATTGTAGGTGTTAAAAATGAGCTCAGGGCCTTAAAACAGTACAGCCTATTGCTCTGACTGTACGTCTGTCCCTCACAGACTCAATTTCCTTTACATCCAATGAAATAAGCTGTCTAACTCAAACTAGTCAGCGTCTGTGGGGAGCAGTGAGGCAGGACTTGTTCATTACACACTGAGGACTGGAGCGGTGCAGTGATACACTGCCTCAGTGCCAAAGACACACAATTATTCCAGTAGGTCATCAGTAGGTTGACACTGTGATTGATCTGTTTGCTTGAGCATCGGGACCTCTTAGATGACTCATTATCTGATCAAACTGCCAAAAGGAATGCAAAATAACTATTTACTACTAGTGTTTGGCGACAGTGATTACACACTTCAGCTTTCATCCCTGACATTTAGGCCACATTTTTCCAGGTAACCACTAACTAAATGCTCCAAATCAGCTTGTTATTATGTGACGTGTCTATCTCAGGGGTCATGAGCCAGGTGTCTTTGGCACTGAGAGGGTCACCCCAGGATGAGTACATTCATTTAGTTACAAAATAAAATGTAAACAATCACCACAACCAAAGCAGAAAGTCACCTGTCTGGTTAGGGAAATACTATTAGTGATGTTATGAGAACCATTCCCACATGACATTTACACAAATGTTAAAAACACCACGTATCACGTACATTCAGTTCACCCGCAGACATGCACCCGCTTTAGCATGTAGCCCATGCACTGGTGCACACGCACGCACGCACACACACACACACACGCACGCACACACGCACACACACACGCGC
>NW_015650320.1:46352-50623 GCF_001515625.1 Sinocyclocheilus rhinocerous | reverse complement strand
CACACACTAATGCATGCACACAAAGCCTGAAAGAGGAAGAGTGAGAGGCAGCCCAGGACAGTAGCCAGAGAGGGGACACATGTCCACCATCCATTATGCTTTTGCTCTTTCTTTGTTGCTTTTTCTTTGATTACATACGAACCTCCAACATTAAATTGCTATGTCTGACATATATATTTTCCCCCTGCTCTCTCAACTTGCTCTGTGGATCAAAAATGAGAACACATTTGAACAAAAAGGAAAAAGACAGATAATAAGGTAATGAACTGGAGTCAAATCTGATGAACATCACTGATGAGGAGAAAATGTGTCGTAATGGAAAATGATTACAGCACATGTACAGAGGCCTCCAAAAGTCTGAGAGCAATGGTGAAAATGCTTCTAATGTGCATTTTTATCCTTTAAAACTATTTTCATTGCAAATTATATTATCAGCATATCAATTTGAGTGAAATGTTGCAACTTCCAGCTTTAAATGAATCTTGAATCTCATATTCTTAATGTGCTCTCAGACTTTCTGATGTGACGTTAGGCTGATCCAGTTCGGTTCATATATGACACTACTGATTTCCGGATCTGTATCAGGGTTCTTGGAAGTAACCAACCAACAGGCAAATCAGCATTTGATCACAAGTCATCAATCTAGCAATGCTTAGCCAATCAATCATCAAATCTGGAGGCAGTTGATTACTCGAGAGAGCTCATGTGATTTGTGTCTCATTTGCAGTTAAAAAGCACAAGATAACCAGCACAAAAGTAAATAAAAACAATCAACCGTCACCACAGCAATGAAAGCAAAGATTTCACATCATCAAACAACCATGATGCAAGAACCCCATCAACATTCAATTGGACAAAAACATGAAATTAAAAAAGACAGTGAATTACAACAATTTGCATCTCAAACAAAAGTGAAAGACCTTTCTCTCAGGAGCGCCAGCGCCATCCGTCTGCTCGTGCCGCCGGAGATAAAAGATGAAGATTAGTTCAAAACATGTCCTACAATACCTCTGGACTGTGTGCTAATTATATGAATGTGATTACAAATGCATGCTGGGTAGGTTAGCAGACCTCAAAGGCCGTTTCAGAGCTGATGGATGTGGCTGCATCCGTGTTTGGCTTCTCCATGACCTCCACCTGTGGACTCTGATTGGTGGAATAATGGACAAGATAGTCTGAAAAGGTGAAATGGATGATGGGAAGGCCTGAATCCCCAATCAAAGTGATATGGAGCGAGCCCTGAGCTCTGGGACAGGCTGGTCTGAGTGAGATCATGCTTTTCTGTTTGAGACTCTTATAAAATACTTGAAGGACTATAATAAGCTCAAGAGGGAAATCTATCCAAAATGCGTATAAATCTGCTGTTTAGTGTAAGATTAAAGCTGGTCGAGTGATTCGGGTTCAGGTCTGATATAATAAACGCTTCAGCTGAAGTGCGGGGAAAGAGGTTTTTTTCAGTCAGGATGTGGACTATGAATAGGGTCCCACTGGAATGTTGCTGATTTAAACAGCTAGAATCAGAGCGCAGCGACTAATCTGCATTTCACACTGAAAATCTGGCACTGGAAGGGAAGAGCTAAAGGGAAAGGCAAACGGCAACAAAATACACACAGTAGCGTTTAGGAGGCAGGCAGACATGGAGACAGGAACGGGGAGGTCAGGGGTCATTTTAGGCGGCGGGGTCACACTGCATTTCCTCTGGAGAGCTCGTCTCAGCCGTGACCTCTGCTGACCTGAAGCGCGCGAGTGCTTTCGGCTCCAGGTAGCACAGGGACAGGGCCAGAGGCAGCGCCAGCAGCAGAGACAGCGCCACCGACTGGCAGGCGGAGAGGAAGACGGCGAAGATGAGCAGGAAAGAGGGCAGGAGGGAAGGGGAGGAGAGGGGCAGACTGATGCAACCGTCCTCATCCAGCAGTGAGGGCAGACGCAGACCCTTACAGAAGCTGAGCATGGCCAGACCCAGCCGGGGCAGGGCGGAGCGGGGCGCTGAGGGGGCCTGCGGCTCTTCAGACCCTGGGACACACTCCGCGGGCGAAAACGACGGAGCGGACAAACCCTCGCCACTGCCAGCTGAGCAGCTGCTGGAGTCTTGGGCCTGCCAGCTCAGAGGCTCAGAGTCAGGCTCGAGGTGGAGGTCGGGCTCGTCCTCGGAGATGTCAGACAACACATCCAGCTCAGAGATGGTGTCGAGGGTCGGCGGGAGGGAGGAGAGGGTGGAGGAGGACGGGGAGAATGGGAACATGAAGAGAGACTGTGTGGGTGCAACGACAGAATGCAACGGAAGAGGAATGTGCATGGCAAAAAGACATGGTGGAGTGCGCGGGGAAAGAGAAAGGGAGAGAGAAACACAACATTAGTCAGTGAGCCGAGTCGAGGTCGGGGTGTGAGGGATGACACATTAGGAAAGACTCTGATATTTAAGGCTAATTTATACTTCTGCGTCGGACCTACGCCGTAGCTTACGCATAGACGCACACCCATACGCCGTAGCCTGACGTGCACCTCTCCAAAAATCTAACAGTGCGTCAATTCTACGCAGACCGCAAGCGCTGTGATTGGTCTGCAAAAACCCCTCCCTCCATATGTACTGAGTTTTGTGTGTGTTTATGTGCACTTTAATATATTTTAATGTTACACCTTCTTATATAAAATAAAACAAAGCAAAGAACAAGTGTCTTATCATTTATTATACTACATAGCATTATTCATCAATATTTGTCCGCAACAAACAATGTTGATCTGCCGTGGTACAAGTCCTTGTGCAGATTGAAAGAATGCCATCATCTCCTGTTCCGTTGTTGTCTCCTTTTTGTAGTTTTAAATAATGATTTAATGATTTGATATTACGGCTATAATGCTTCTCCGACGAGCCGCTTCTTCTTCGGCTTTTGCCGTGGTACTGCGGGTTACATCAGCAACATGCCCGTGGACACTGCAGACTAGTGGTTTGCATGTGTACTGCACGTTGACGCGGACAACGACGCAGAAGTATAAATGAAAATTGATGCATAGCCTACGGCGTAAAGGCTACGGCGTAGGTCCGACGCAGAAGTATAAATCAGCCTTTAGGGGTGTGCTAGTGTGTGTGTGCGTGAGGGTGGGCAAGCATTAGACCAGTGTTTCTCAACTGGTGGGTCGCAGAGTGTACGGCCAAAGAAACGGCATCAACAACAAAAAACGAAATTCGGAATGTTTTTCTGATGCAAGACTTTTATCTTAAAAGACATGCATGAAAGCTGTTGACACATCTGTCAGATGCAGTTTAAGTAAAGAGTGTCTGAGAAAAACGCGCTGTCCCGATTCAGTATCTGCGGTCAGATGAGATGTTGACAGGTTTAATGTCAGTGTCATTATTCCATCATTATTTTCATAACTTATGGAATAAAAAGCCTCTCACCTCAGAGAAACGAACTATCCTGTCCTGCCAGATGTTATACCGTGCTCGTAGCGCGCACTCACAAACGTGGCGCCGCGCTGTATATCAGTTCACTAAAGCACAGAAACTATGAGCATGCAACGCGTGAAATAAAAGTACAGTACCAATAAATCACATAACTGGTACTGCGTGTGTTAGCTGAGAAGGATTTGCATGAAGGTATGATACATTTAATCTATTCAGGAGCAGTTTCCACGTTTCATTAACAGTTCATGTTAGTGTTGTATATTCACCATGGTAACTGTTGTTTCCATAACCCAAAAATACCACGTTATTTTCACGTTGTGTAATTTTGTATATGTTTAAATGACTGGTGGCTCAAACCAACTTAATTGTATTTACAAAAACTAGTTTGGGACTGCTATTTAATAGCCTTACGTTATAGGCTGTTTATTCAGTATTAATCATATTCTTAACAGTCCTGACTTAATTTTTGTGAAATAAATTTGCTTTGATTTTGTTTTTTAACTGGAGAGAAAGCGAACTCCGGTTCAGATCGAGTGTGAAAACGCCCTGAGAGAAACACAAAGGCATCTGTCTGGATTTCAGTGTCCTAAACGAGAGTAACTCAATCAGGAGCTCTTCAGTGGGCTGGACCTACACCATATCTAACGAGCAGGCCGGTGACTAGCAGAGGGGTGGAATGTCAGTCGCCATGGACACAGCCAATAACGGGCTAGATAACACTGTTATTGTCACAAAGTTGGTTTGTGTGCATTTGAGGGCAGTTCCACAGAGAGGATGGGTTCTCAAAGCACTTCAGTCCTCCATTGGCTTGCGTGTAGGGCGTCTGTGAAAGACTCTCTTCATGTGAGAGCTATAGGTAGCGGCAGGA
>NW_015650320.1:43812-46101 GCF_001515625.1 Sinocyclocheilus rhinocerous | reverse complement strand
ATAGGTAGCGGCAGGAATGCCAGCGCTCCTTCAGGGCTCACGGACGCCATGAATACAGGCCTTTGACGGGCAGGGAAATGTCACATCTGGGTGGCAGACTGACTCGAGGCGTACAGTACGGGCTGGGTTTCTCTGAGTATTGTGAGCCGTGTATGTGTGTGCCTCCAAACAGAGGATGATCCCAGTGTATTACAAAACATTTAGGCAGCATGATTCAAGGCTTAGCATAATTTCTGAGTTATCATTTCTACAAAACAAACCAGAATCAATACAAAAAATGGGGAAAAATAAAGTATTTTCATAAAACACCCTAAGAGAGAAACTCATTGCAGTACGAGTGGATCTGTACGTTTAACATCTGAGCAGGAGTAATAGCTAGTTATTGTTCCAGGGCACCTCCTGTAGACCTGAGGACTGTGATGAAGATGATGAAGAGGTCTTTCTCACCTTAGAGTCGGAGTTGAGCTCCAGAGCCGGGCCGTTTTCTCCAGCACCTGCAGCTTGACTGTAATCACTCACGTTCACCACAGGAGCTGCCGCCACACACACACACACAACACACAGAAACATACTGTTAGCCAGTAGTCCATTCGTTCATATCTTTAAACAGTGCTGTCAGAGAACACAGAGAGTATCCGAGACTTTTTTTTCCATTTAAACCGTTTGAACATTTGTGGGATTTTGAAATGAAGATGTGCACTATTTCCAGGTGACTAATCAAATGTAAGTAAATAAGACCTTCTCACATTCATGTTTATTTTTCAATTAAACTTTTTCCTCAAGCTGTTATGTTGGTCAATTCTTTAATTTTTATTGAAGAATTCTGAATTCAGTTAGAAAAGAATCAGTAGAAACACAGTGATCTCAGATGCCACTGTATGACTAAACATTTATATTTATCATTAAACACTGGGTTTAAAAAAATCATTAATGTTTATTAAAAATCAATTCATAAACACCTCAGCTGGAACAGGGTGGCATACATTTTGTACTGAAAATAATGTAATGTAACTAATTCTAATACAAATCTACTCTCTACTGCTCACATGATCAGTCACATGACTGTCAGCTGTAAACAGCTGTTTGTCTGTTAGTGCTTGGACAATAAATAAATTCATACTTTATTTATTAATATGAAAATAATAGAGTTTATTATTTGATTATTTAAATATCCTATTAAAAAAATTAGGAAAAACTGAAGCACTATGATGCACGTGATTTAAAAAATGTGGAAATTAGTAGAAATTATTTAATGCAAACTCTTATTTACATGAAGTTAAACATTTGACCCAGCTACATGTTTGACTAGTAAAATAATAATTTGTGCAAGCTCTAATTTACATAAATGTCTATAACAATTAAAGTATAATATAATTGCTGCACACTATAATAATGACCCATTTCAAAAGTTTGCGATTTTGTTCTCGTTTCTTTTCTTCTTTAAAGATCGCACTCGCTGTTCTCACACTGTAGTATTCTTCTAAGCAGTTTCCAGCATTTGAGCAATGAAAGCGTCCATGCGTATGCATTGCAGAAGAGCAACAGTTACTCTACAGGGCTTGGCAGCGGACAAAAATTGTTTACGAAATGACTTTTGGATCGATCCCTTCTTGTAAACTCAGAGATGTGGATTCAGACGGCAGTTAAAAGACCACACGACCTTGGCGTCTGTCAAAAACAGTAGGTAATTTAGTCAGAAATTGGGAGAAAAACACTGGATTTGGATGGCAATAAAGTCACTATATATATATACACTCTGTAAATGCTGAAATGACCTCAGGCCCCATGAGAAACAGTTACCGTCCAGCTTTATTCTGCAGTAAGCAATGATTTCTGTGACAGTGCATCCAGACTACCAACTACATCTGCCAAAACATGTAGTGTACAATGAGAACACATTATTATGAATACAACTTCCATTCCCAGTCAGAGAATGAAGCAGAATTAATATCAGCCAAGATTTTTCCTCTTTCTTGATTTCCAAGATTTAAGGAACACAAATTTGACTTCATGTAAAATAAACATAACTGGTCCCTGTTTACCGAATTAAACATACATGTGACGTACTCAGGCATCTACAATATTGCATACGCTACGATTTAAAACATTTAATGTTGCTTTCATATACTAAAAACAAACACCGTATTATACAGTATACTGCACAGTATGCAGTAAGCCAGTATTTCATTCCAAACATGGCCAAAACCTCAGCTGGGACTCTAAAGCCCTTGAGGTCAAATGACATTTACATCCAAAGACAACAATCACACACACACACACACACACACA
>NW_015650320.1:32781-41111 GCF_001515625.1 Sinocyclocheilus rhinocerous | reverse complement strand
ATAGGTAGCGGCAGGAATGCCAGCGCTCCTTCAGGGCTCACGGACGCCATGAATACAGGCCTTTGACGGGCAGGGAAATGTCACATCTGGGTGGCAGACTGACTCGAGGCGTACAGTACGGGCTGGGTTTCTCTGAGTATTGTGAGCCGTGTATGTGTGTGCCTCCAAACAGAGGATGATCCCAGTGTATTACAAAACATTTAGGCAGCATGATTCAAGGCTTAGCATCATTTCTGAGTTATCATTTCTACAAAACAAACCAGAATCAATACAAAAAATGGCGAAAAATAAAGTATTTTCATAAAACACCCTAAGAGAGAAACTCATTGCAGTACGAGTGGATCTGTACGTTTAACATCTGAGCAGGAGTAATAGCTAGTTATTGTTCCAGGGCACCTCCTGTAGACCTGAGGACTGTGATGAAGATGATGAAGAGGTCTTTCTCACCTTAGAGTCGGAGTTGAGCTCCAGAGCCGGGCCGTTTTCTCCAGCACCTGCAGCTTGACTGTAATCACTCACGTTCACCACAGGAGCTGCCGCCACACACACACACACAACACACAGAAACATACTGTTAGCCAGTAGTCCATTCGTTCATATCTTTAAACAGTGCTGTCAGAGAACACAGAGAGTATCCGAGACTTTTTTTTCCATTTAAACCGTTTGAACAGTTGTGGGATTTTGAAATGAAGATGTGCACTATTTCCAGGTGACTAATCAAATGTAAGTAAATAAGACCTTCTCACATTCATGTTTATTTTTCAATTAAACTTTTTCCTCAAGCTGTTATGTTGGTCAATTCTTTAATTTTTATTGAAGAATTCTGAATTCAGTTAGAAAAGAATCAGTAGAAACACAGTGATCTCAGATGCCACTGTATGACTAAACATTTATATTTATCATTAAACACTGGGTTTAAAAAAATCATTAATGTTTATTAAAAATCAATTCATAAACACCTCAGCTGGAACAGGGTGGCATACATTTTGTACTGAAAATAATGTAATGTAACTAATTCTAATACAAATCTACTCTCTACTGCTCACATGATCAGTCACATGACTGTCAGCTGTAAACAGCTGTTTGTCTGTTAGTGCTTGGACAATAAATAAATTCATACTTTATTTATTAATATGAAAATAATAGAGTTTATTATTTGATTATTTAAATATCCTATTAAAAAAATTAGGAAAAACTGAAGCACTATGATGCACGTGATTTAAAAAATGTGGAAATTAGTAGAAATTATTTAATGCAAACTCTTATTTACATGAAGTTAAACATTTGACCCAGCTACATGTTTGACTAGTAAAATAATTTGTGCAAGCTCTAATTTACATAAATGTCTATAACAATTAAAGTATAATATAATTGCTGCACACTATAATAATGACCCATTTCAAAAGTTTGCGATTTTGTTCTCGTTTCTTTTCTTCTTTAAAGATCGCACTCGCTGTTCTCACACTGTAGTATTCTTCTAAGCAGTTTCCAGCATTTGAGCAATGAAAGCGTCCATGCGTATGCATTGCAGAAGAGCAACAGTTACTCTACAGGGCTTGGCAGCGGACAAAAATTGTTTACGAAATGACTTTTGGATCGATCCCTTCTTGTAAACTCAGAGATGTGGATTCAGACGGCAGTTAAAAGACCACACGACCTTGGCGTCTGTCAAAAACAGTAGGTAATTTAGTCAGAAATTGGGAGAAAAACACTGGATTTGGATGGCAATAAAGTCACTATATATATATACACTCTGTAAATGCTGAAATGACCTCAGGCCCCATGAGAAACAGTTACCGTCCAGCTTTATTCTGCAGTAAGCAATGATTTCTGTGACAGTGCATCCAGACTACCAACTACATCTGCCAAAACATGTAGTGTACAATGAGAACACATTATTATGAATACAACTTCCATTCCCAGTCAGAGAATGAAGCAGAATTAATATCAGCCAAGATTTTTCCTCTTTCTTGATTTCCAAGATTTAAGGAACACAAATTTGACTTCATGTAAAATAAACATAACTGGTCCCTGTTTACCGAATTAAACATACATGTGACGTACTCAGGCATCTACAATATTGCATACGCTACGATTTAAAACATTTAATGTTGCTTTCATATACTAAAAACAACGTACGTATTATACAGTATACTGCACAGTATGCAGTAAGCCAGTATTTCATTCCAAACATGGCCAAAACCTCAGCTGGGACTCAAACGCCCTTGAGCTCAAATGACATTTACATCCAAAGACAACAATCACACACACACACACACACACACAATCTGGATATGGTTTATGTAAGCATTCTTATGGGACAGTGTTCTCGAATGCACTACACACTTCTGAAAATGGAGTACTAACACTCAAACGTGCACTACACCCCGTGAGATTCACAGCACCACCGCCGCTCTCCATTAGGAACCTGTGGATAATGGATCCGACAGTACAGAAGAACATGTGAGCGCTCCCGCTCCGCATCGGCATGACCTGGATTGATCTGTGTGAAAGTAGGCTAATGTAGCCTGCGCTGCTGGGACGTCCGTTTCATCAGGTCACTCTGTGACAGCTCTGAGACGCTGCAGAACTGGGCCACCCGCAGTTCCTCACGCGTCCACCAGGGGCGAACTCAACATCATTAAAACACGGCCCTGACTGGATTCCCAGCAGGAGGAAAAACGGGGTCATATTAATGGAGAGGAGCTGGGAAAGCAGATTCTCAGAAGCTTTCATCAGTGTTCATAGCGGCTGCACATGAATCGATGGGGAGCGGCCCGCATGCGTTTACAATCTCCACTCACGATTTAAAACATGAGCGTGTCATCAATCACAAGAGCCATACTGACGCTGGATCACACTGTTGAGTAAGGCCGTTAAACTCTGTTCTGTCAGTGGGAAAAAGAAAACTTTACACAGCCTTCCTAAAGATCCGAGCATTAGAAATGCATGGCTGAGGTTTATTTTTAATGACGTGCCTGAGCGACTGAAAGATAAAGTTTTCATTTATTGTTCATATTTCACAACGGACTGTTTTGTGAATTATTCTAAACATGCTGCCGGTTTTTCACAAAAGCTTTTATTGAAAGATACAGCAGTGCCAAACATTGAGGAAACGCAGGTCAGCGCATTTATTTTGAATTTATTTTCGCATTTATTTTACAGTGTGTTTGTAATAAATGTCAAACCAGCGTTTAATGCTATTAAAACACCAAGCATGAAAGCATGAAAGTTGCAACCAACTGTTGGCAAATGAATGAGAAACAATGTAACTTCTCAAACCTACTTAAGCTGCAGCGACTTTTGTAACACAAGTAACAGTAGTCCTTCAAAAACTATATACTGAAAATTAAGAAATTAAGCAAGCAAAAGCAATCCCCACACTGAAAACAGACTGTTGCAATTTCTTCCATCTCGGGCTCAAACATATATGTGACCCTGGAGCACAAAAGCAGTGTTAAGTCGCTGGGGTATATTTGTAGAAATAGCCAAAAATACATTGTATGGGTCAAAATGATCGATTGTTCTTTTATGCCAAAAATCATTAGGATATTAAGTAAAGATCATGTTCCATGAAGATATTTAGTAAATTTCCTACTGTAAATATATCAAAACTTAATTTTTGATGAGTAATCTGCATTGCTAAGAACTTCATTTGAACAACTTTAAAGATGATTTTCTCAATATTTAGATTTTTTTGCACCCTCAGATTCCAGATTTTCAAATAGTTGTATCTCAGACAAATATTGTCCTATCCTAACAAACCATACATCAATGGAAAGATGATTTATTCAGTTTTCTGATGATGTATAAATCTCAATTTCAAAAAATTGACCCTTATGCCTGGTTTTGTGGTCCAGGGTCACATATATGGCTCTATCACAGCGCTTGCCATCTCCAGCATCAAAACACACAACATGCTGTACGTGAGGGCGTGGCTACAGTGAGACGAGGTTAGCCAATCACAGCAGTGGGCGTTTACTTCTGTTTCTGCAAGAGGAATTTCAATTATTGGACCTTCCTTGGGACAAAAAAAAAACGTTGCCAACTGAGTGAGTAAAACACATGCGAAATAAGTCAACTGCTGCAACGTCAAGAGGGTTCAAAGGTCAAAACATAGTTCATATTTTTTTGTATATATTTGACCTGTATGATCATTTTGGGGGTGGAGCCTGACGCTGACTCTTTCTGTGCTGTATCACTGCTCTGTGCTTCATTCTGCTCTGCCTATAAAACCCTCATTTCCTCTGAGCTCATCTCTGCTTGCTCCACAGACAGGAAACAGATGTCCCTCATTTCCTGTGTCTGTCCACGACAGACAGCCGGGACAATGCGGCTACATCTATTCATGCACGCGGACACAACAATACAACACAAGATCACTCCTCAGCAGAAAACATATCAGGACACGAGAACGGCAGCGATGGACAAACCGCAGAAAAACCAATCGGTTCATTCATATAGAGAGAAAAATCATGACAAATGAGAGGTGAATAACATGCATAATAAACACTGAAGCCCCATTCACAGGAGCGGTGATTTACTCAGTGTAGGTCACCCATTTATCACGGAGCTAACGCTTTCAGTTCAGAGCTGAAGGGACCGCTGTCCAACTGAACTGAGTTTTTATATCATTAAGAAAAGCTCAAATGACGGTGGGGCTGGTGTTTCACCCTGAAGCTGACCCCACAGAAACATATCTGCATTTTTACATATCAATTATTTAGTGATTATTAATCAGTCTTCTTCAGGACTGCTGCAGCTGATTTCAGGTTTTACTACCCAAGTTTGGACCCCATAATGTAGGTTAAACTAGTACACACACACACACACACAACCTCAGCTGAAGAGCCTCATTCACCGCTGGGAGATTTCCTGCAGATAAAGAGTTCATAACCTGGAAGTGCGAAGAGTTCACTGACAAACACGCTGCGTCACGCTTGTTTTCTGCTCCTCTGAGGGCACAGATGAGATTTGGGCATGTTGTATTGAAGAAAAACAGGCGCTGCGCCTCAGTGCCTTTCTAAGAGACCAAAGAGTTTGTGGGAGCAGATAAAAGACTTCCACACACACACACACAAACACACAGAGCTGAACCTTGGCCTGAACACACATCACAGGCAACACTTTATATGTATGAAAATATTACACAAAAATAAATCATTTTAGCACCCAGCTTTGGCTAAGTGTATTTCCAATTGGGCTGGGCTATACATCAAATATTAGGGATATTATTGCGATAATTCTGCTGAATATTAAAGGTTCAGCTTACACTTAAGTAACTTAATTTTTGATTAGTAATATGCATGGCTAAGAACTTCATTTGGACAACTTTAAAGATGATTTTCTCAATATTTAGATTTTTTTGCACCCTCAGATTCCAGATTTTCAAATAGTTGTATCTCGGCCAAATATTGTCCTATCCTAACAAACCATACATCAATGGAAAGATGATTTATTCAGTTTTCTGATGATGTATAAATCTCAATTTCAAAAAATTGACCCTTATGCCTGGTTTTGTGGTCCAGGGTCACATATATGGCTCTATCACAGCGCTTGCCATCTCCAGCATCAAAACACACAACATGCTGTACGTGAGGGCGTGGCTACAGTGAGACGAGGTTAGCCAATCACAGCAGTGGGCGTTTACTTCTGTTTCTGCAAGAGGAATTTCAATTATTGGACCTTCCTTGGGACAAAAAAAAAACGTTGCCAACTGAGTGAGTAAAACACATGCGAAATAAGTCAACTGCTGCAACGTCAAGAGGGTTCAAAGGTCAAAACATAGTTCATATTTTTTTGTATATATTTGACCTGTATGATCATTTTGGGGGTGGAGCCTGACGCTGACTCTTTCTGTGCTGTATCACTGCTCTGTGCTTCATTCTGCTCTGCCTATAAAACCCTCATTTCCTCTGAGCTCATCTCTGCTTGCTCCACAGACAGGAAACAGATGTCCCTCATTTCCTGTGTCTGTCCACGACAGACAGCCGGGACAATGCGGCTACATCTATTCATGCACGCGGACACAACAATACAACACAAGATCACTCCTCAGCAGAAAACATATCAGGACACGAGAACGGCAGCGATGGACAAACCGCAGAAAAACCAATCGGTTCATTCATATAGAGAGAAAAATCATGACAAATGAGAGGTGAATAACATGCATAATAAACACTGAAGCCCCATTCACAGGAGCGGTGATTTACTCAGTGTAGGTCACTCATTTATCACGGAGCTAACGCTTTCAGTTCAGAGCTGAAGGGACCGCTGTCCAACTGAACTGAGTTTTTATATCATTAAGAAAAGCTCAAATGACGGTGGGGCTGGTGTTTCACCCTGAAGCTGACCCCACAGAAACATATCTGCATTTTTACATATCAATTATTTAGTGTTTATTAATCAGTCTTCTTCAGGAGGACTGCTGCAGATGATTTCAGGTTTTACTACCCTAGTTTGGACTCTATAATGTAGGTTAAACTAGTACACACACAGACCTCAGCTGAAGAGCCTCATTCACCGCTGGGAGATTTCCTGCAGATAAAGAGTTCATAACCTGGAAGTGGGAAGAGTTCACTGACAAACACGCTGCGTCACGCTTGTTTTCTGCTCCTCTGAGGGCACAGATGAGATTTGGGCATGTTGTATTGAAGAAAAACAGGCGCTGCGCCTCAGTGCCTTTCTAAGAGACCAAAGAGTTTGTGGGAGCAGATAAAAGACTTCCTGTGTGTGTTTGTGTGAGGGCACTGACGAACACACACACACACACACACAGAGCTGAACCACGGCCTGAACACACATCACAGGCAACACTTTATATGCATGAAAATATTACACAAAAATAAATCATTTTAGCACCCAGCTTTGGCTAAGTGTATTTCCAATTGGGCTGGGCTATAC
Organism: Sinocyclocheilus rhinocerous; assembly: GCF_001515625.1. Taxonomy (NCBI): domain Eukaryota; kingdom Metazoa; phylum Chordata; class Actinopteri; order Cypriniformes; family Cyprinidae; genus Sinocyclocheilus; species Sinocyclocheilus rhinocerous. Next base: position 34,208 of record NW_015650320.1, on the reverse strand, counting down.
ATCAAATATTAGGGATATTATTGCGATAATTCTGCTGAATATTAAAGGTTCAGCTTACACTTAAGTCAATCTAACACCCCTTTTTCGTCCCACAACTCCTGTGCGTGTGTTTGCACTCTGTGAAGAGCGTCAAAGCTTTGTGAAGCATTGACCACTGTAGCCAATTACAGACATTTCTGTTGAGCACCAATCAGATGTGTTTTAGTCAGTCAGCTGCACATCTGCTCAATACACTCAAAACACTGGAGGCTTTCATTTAGCGTGTCTCAACTAACAATCTAAACACAAAGAAAAATAAGAGATTCATTGATTATAACGCTTAAGTGATTGACAGCTTCAGTGATTTTAAAGGGAGCGCTCTTTTCTCGTTTTGTCTTATTTTTTTGTCTTATTTGTCTCTTTTTTTTTTTTTGCTGTTACAGCAACCACAGCTTTTGGTAAGAAAGACTGCACTTTGTATAATTTTCATATTTTTGTATTTCATATTGTTATATTAGTACAGTGGTACCCTATTTTTATTCCTGTTCCTTTTTAGTTTGGTGATTCAGAAAAAAAGCAGTAAGAGATTACTATGTCTAGATTTTTTTTTAACTAGCCCTGATTTAGCAAAAAACTATTTGTACTTTTTTCCATAGGTGACAAAAAAAAAAACAAATCACCTTTTTTTTGAGAAAGCAATTGCAAAATCGATATTCAAGATATATACTAAATATCATCAAAATGTGGAAAGATCTGCATATATAATTTTTAAAAAGGTATAAATATAAAAGCTATATTGCCCAGTCCATAATTTCAATTCCAATTAAAGGACACATGTGGCAAGAAAAACTAGATTTTAACATGTGAAGGATTATTAAAATATTGTTGTGCGTGTCTGAGCATCACAACCAGCCCGACACAACACTGACTCGAGCGCCAAACGGGGACGGGACTAGCTGTTTTCATTTCGTGAGGCAGAAGTCATGCTTCACTTCAGCTGGAAACAAGACCAAGTGTTCCTGTGACACACAGACAGAGCAAATTAAGTGCGATACCTCCATCAAGACTGCGAGAGATGCGTTTGCTGGAGGTGCGCTGGAAGTAGGGCGTGGGCCGGTCGATGAGGGAGCTGGCCTGTCGCGTCTGCGCCTGCGTTCTGCCGCTGTAGCGGAACTTAGAGCCCAGAGTCAGGAACTTGGTCTTGGTGGACTGTTCAGGAGAAACCAACCTGTGAACAGAGTGACAGACAGCAGCGTTCAGATGACTCGCACTACACACACAGTACCATCTCTACATGCGCTCAGACACCCATTATCTCTTTCTCTCCAAATCAAGTCGTGACGTAATCTATTACTGACATCAATCCACAAAGTGGCAGAAAAGGCAACCGACAGCTGGAGAAAAGGGTTTTATTGCAATAAAAAAAAGTCCCCACCGGTATAGAAAAA
>NW_015650320.1:21784-32740 GCF_001515625.1 Sinocyclocheilus rhinocerous | reverse complement strand
ACACAGGATAGATTCAGGTCCTGTGAGGCAGCACCCACCTGAAGCCCCTCAAATCTCCAAAAACTCTGTTGTATTGCTGATATGTTTACCTGAAGAAGGTGTGGTGTTCAACACAGACTTTCCAAACTCTTTTGGCGGCCCGGTGGTTGGGCAGCTTGAAGCCGACAGTGCTCTCAAACTGCTCGGCCTGAGACACACAAATAAATCACCTTATCAATATCAGCATTACAGACACAGAGACTGTAATCAGCCTCAGACTCAGTTTTTTGCTCAGTCGTACCTCTCCCGGCCTGATCTTGATGTAGAAGTTACTGCGTTTGTAAGAGATCTTGAGGATTTTGGGCCAAGCAAAGCGGTTTATCCGCAGACGATCCTTATAGATTAACAAACCGTTTGCACACACTCCCAGCATGATATCCACTCCCTCAGAGTCCTGGGAAAAGAGAGGACATGAAAAACATTCACATCCACTTCCAGCACAAGATCTGCTCACACATCAGTAAAAGCTGAGTGAATCTGAATAACTAGTAGAAAAACAAAGGCAGTCACTCTCCTCTCAGATCTTTGAGACACCAGCATCAACACGCATTTCAGATCTGGATAGTGTCGGGATATTTTAAGCCATAAACTAATTATGTCATTCAGACAGCCTTCCGTCACATGCAAATAAAATCAAAACTTGATTGTGTGTGAATGGTTAGATGTGATCATGTTGTGTTTTGCCCTGACAGCTTCAGGAAACACTGGTTTAGTCTGTTTTAAAGGGGTGGAAAAAAAAAAAAAATTGTCACACTTGTGGTCTTCGGTCAAAAATGACCGACCATAGGAAATGAATGGGAAATCGACAAAAACAGAGAATCTGAAACAAATCTGCCACAATCAGATCAGACGCAGAAGAATTAAGCTCTAATAAAACATTCTTGTTCATTTTTGTTACATTTTTATAGATGTTCAGGTTTGACTGTAGTAAAAATAATTCAAAAACTGACGCTTCAAATCAACATTAAAAAAAAAAAATCTAAACCTTTACAAAAAGTTGTCTTTGAGAATGTCTAAATATATATCTAAACCCACAATTTAATAAAAATAAGTTTTTATGTCTAAAAACAATTAGAGAGTTTATAGGCCTTTTATATAGGAACTATATAGGAATATATGGGCTAAACCATGGATTTGCAGATGTTTTTCTTATTTTACTCCCACCAGATGGCACTAATCAGGCTTAAAAAATTTGATTTTAAAGGCATTGACACTATTTTAACATGAAATACTGCATTGATTGAAAAGAAATATAAAAATATATTTTTTTTAAGTTTGTATTATTTTCAATGAGAAGAAATTCATCATAATTATTGCATAAATATTCATTAGTACCATGAAATTATCTCAAAATACAAAATTAAAAACATTTAAATTAAAAATAATTTTTATTATTTAGAAAATAAGTTAAAAATTTTAGGTGACTGAAGATCACAAGTGTGACTCTCAAATGAGGAGAATCAGAGGGTTAGGACTGATCCATTTCTCCAATAACTCTGACTCGTTGCTCAGTTCTAAAATAACACTGGAAGTAAAACAGGTCAGTGTTCCCGAGGCCTTCAGAGAAGAAACTGGCACCTGATGTTACGCACAATCACTATAAATCACTTCAAACTATATATAATTACAAATCACATCCATCATGGCACTGACTCCTGCCACTGCAGCACTTATCTGAATGTGTTTATGTAACGTCCTAAATGGATCTTTATTGCCGGGGCTTTTGGGCCGTGGAGCACCGATTATTGATCCGTCTGTGAGCTCTGAGAGGAATCAATAGCGCCGATAGAAGATTGAACTCAGACTATCTGTCGCCACGAGAGGCTTTTAACACTAACACAGCTCTCACTGATCTCTCACACATCAGCGCATCAGTAAGTGCTGAAAGCCGCAGGCCTCCAGTGAACTCTGACCCCCGGAGGAGAGCGGGCGAGGTGCGGCTGAGCCTCAGCCTGTAGAGATTCACGGGACAAAAACACGTTAACATGTCCAGAAAAATAAGAAATCATTTGTGTGTAAAGACAATGGGGTTCTATATGGAGAAACATTTAGATGTTTTCTGCATTGTGACATTTTCTTGATCACAATTGTGTGCTGTAAATGTGAGCGATTTAAGAAAAAACAGGACTAGGCTGCACACAACCTTAGTGTGAACATTATACAGGAACAGAAGACTACCTTTAGAGTGTGATTTGCCATTTACAACATTCCCTGACAGACAGAACTAGACTAATACAAGTGTTATTTTAGTACCATTTATGTACTATTATATTTTGTTTATTAATATTTAGAATTGTATATGTTAGTAATTGTGTTGTTTTTTTAATTTTTATTAGGTTTTTTTTTAAATAAGTCTTAGTTTATTATTTTTTATTTCAGTTTAATTTTCAGTAATTTTAGTATATCAACTTAAAACTAAATGAAAATTAAATAATGTTTAATTTCAGTTTAAGTTTATTATGTTTCAACTAATGAAAGGTGTTTTTCATGCTTTTAGTTGTATTTAACTATAATAACTGGCTAATACACCATCAGTCAGTCCTTAAAGTTCATGATATTTGTATGAATTTTTATTAATATTTAGCATTTTATTTTTATTTTTCCGTTTTCATTTTAATTGTAGTTCATTTTTATTCGTTTTTGTTTTTTCGAATATGTCAAAGTAGTTTTATTATTTGTATTAATTTTAGTACATCATGTTAAACTAATTGCAATTTATATGTATATATATATTTATACACACATTCGTTTATGGTTTTATTTATCTTATTTTACCTCAGTTTATTTCAAGTAATGAAGGTTTTTTTCATGGTTTTGGTTTTAGTTAGCGATAATAACCCTGTCTAATACAGCACCATGTGTCAGTCCTTAAAGGTCGTGAGATTCTCCGGGCTGAGCTGAAGCTAACTGAATATCACAAGCTTCACCTTCAGTCTTCAGAAAGACACAGACACACAGTTTGGACTAGAGACTGCTATCAGTCCCGCAGGGAGAAGCGCTGGAGAGCTGATGTTCCTGTGAAGCTTTAAAAATGGCAACAGAATATTTTTCCCAGACTCCAGCGCGCTCTCGCTGCTTCATGAGAAGTGGTCTGCTAGTGACCATAAACAGCTATGGACTGATGAGTACAGAGACTTCCTGAAAAATGAGTCTGCAAGCAGATGGTGAGATCTGGAGATGTACTACCTTGGCGTGATGCAGGTCTACACCGTACATGGACAGCTTCTTGGCATTTTCCAGAAACTGGGCATCTGATTGGGCTGGAGTCATTCCCCTGGAGGAGATATGAGACAGGTGTTATCAGGACTCATCTCAGGGACCTTCACAGACCTGGCACTGATCATCATCACACACCTTGGGCTTTGAGTTTCACTGACATTCAGCTCTTTTAATGCAGGAACTGAAGTCAGAAGAACTCATGTGAGCCCCACATTAGTGTGAATCAATCAGACGGAAGCCGGGTTCCTCCAGAACTACACGTGGACGAATATTCCTGCTGTTGAGCCAGATTTGACTCTCACACGCCTAACTGGATCAGAGCTGCCAAGCTGCATCATGATGCCACTAGTGACGTCACAATCAATGCGTGCCCAGTTATTACTTTACATTTAAAAATGGTTTTTAACATGAAAATTGTATGACCTTTTTAAAGACCTGCACAAATTAATGTTGTCCCTACAGGACACTAAAATTCTGCTTAATTAAACAGGCTGCAGCACACATAGGGTAACTACGAGATTAAATACTCAAGACATTTTTTATTCAATATATACATATGTATTGAAATCGGTGTACTAATATAAAATTACATACAAAATACTGGTTGAGTGATATTGGATTTGTCTGAAATAATAATAATAATAATATGTTTAAAGAAAGGCAACAAACAGATTATTTTGCCGATACTAGTGAAATCTACATATTTAATATGTTAAATAATGTTCTTGGTATTTCCTTTCTATTACAGGGTTAAATTAAATGCCAGATACAGTTTTTTGTGTAACCCAAATAATAATATCCAGAAAGAAAACGCATAATGCAAGACTTTTAATAATAAACAAGCCCAAAATATACTGGGAAATGTCTGTGTGTTATTCAAACAGATGAGGGGGATCAAATAGGCATCTCACAACCATCCACAACACGATAAAGTAAACGCTGTCATAATTCACCAAAGATAGATCATAAGCAAACGCTTGGCACAACTGTGTATTATTCATTGATTGCAAACTGCTCTGAAACTGCAGGCCTGTAGAAACAGTGCCACGTTTCGACTTCGAACACACAGCACTCACATTTAATTAATGAAATCACAGCCCATTTGAACTTTAATCATCACATTAAGCTGTATTGTGATTCCTGTTGTTCTGTCCCTAAATTTAATACCTCTTAAAATGACAACGAAGACTTCTGCGATACTTTATGATGTTAAATTTGATCATGTTAGGGATGCCTGCTGTCAGACCTGTGGGACTTGTGCAGCTCCACCACCTTCTCCTCCAGCTCCTTGGTCTGGTTTGGGGCGAACTGGAAGTCTGAGATGTAGTCCAGACGATGCTCCTCGGGGTCGTGGTCCCCGAGCTCCGCCTGCAGGGTGTAGGAGCCCAGGAGAGCGTGTGTGACGAAGGAGCAGGGCAGCCGGCCCGACGCGATGTCCTGCCTCAGCTGGAGGCACAGCAGATACCTGCAGAGACCAGGAGAGAAACCATGAGACGCCACACACACACACCGGCACCCGCAGCCTTTCAGAGTGACCAACAGATGAAGCAGCAAACATGCGGCTGGTGGAGACGAGCAGGTGTCAGCGTGGGGCTTCTGTACCTCGTGATGTCCTCAGTCAGCTGGGACGGGTCCGGAGGGTAAAACTTCACACTGAACGCAAACTGCCACTGAGAGTCTGATGCGAAACACACACAGAGAGAAAGAGAACCAGAGCTGATTAAAGGAGAGAGAAGATCACAGCAGTAGGATCGGTTTAGTCCCTCTGCCAACTTCAATATCACAAGAGAGTGTGTGTGTGTGAGTGTGTGTGTGTGTGTGTGTGTGTGTGAGAGATAGAGTTTGTGTGTGTGCTTCTTTTGAATTTGCACTTGGTTTTCAATAAAGGACAGAAATACAGGCACAACTTCCCCAAGCAGATGTGCTATAAAGGTACAGGGTGGAGGGATGTGCTGTGATTATGATGGAGTGCTGATGTCTGTTCTGTCACTCAGTCAGTCAACACTAGCTCATGCTGTTCATCATTCAGAGATGAATGTGTAGAAGGCTGAAATGAGCCACAATAATGAAAGACAATGAAAAATTTGAGACTCCATCAGACATGATCTAGATTTGTGATCGACATCCAGTCAAATGAGATGTGTTCAAGATCTGGTCGATTTCTTTTGAAAAACACGTTGTCTCATTAGTTTGAGAGTTTGGTTTCTAGATGTTTCTAGATGGTGAGGCTTTGGCAGCCAATACTTCACAATAAGAAACACTCTGATGTCAACACAAAATGCAGGTGAAAACTGAAGGCTGTTCATGTTGTGTGGGTCAGATTTTCTTTGACTGTGTAGTTTTGTAGTTTTTGAGGATGGTGAGATTGTCACATGACGAGTCCATGCTGATATCCAAGCATGACTGAGAAATTCATCTGAGAAATGATGAAACACTAGACAGACAGATGATGAAGACATGAGCAAGAGTCTTCATCATTAGTGATGAGCTCAAATCTGGGCTAAAATCTACAAATTCTGGACACTTTGGGGCAAAATGCTTATTTTAAATTACTGTTTAGCAAATGTAAACTGCACTTGCAAACATTTTAATTTTGACTGCAATATGCTTTCGTGTGCTCTGGACTTTGCATCTCATACAAGTGTTATTTTAGTTTTTAGTATTTAGACGATTATAATTTATTAATATTCAAAATTTGTTTCTTATTATATTTTCTATTTTAATTTTAATTTTAAAGAGTCAGTCATTTTGTTGTGGTTTTGTTGCATTTTTTAATGTCTGTATAGCTTTTATTGAATTAAATGTTAGTACATCAAGTCAAACTAAATGAAAAAATGTTGGCAACTATTTTTTTTGCCAAGTTTTTTTTGTTGTTGTTGATTTTATTTCAGTTAACATTAATTTCAAGAGTTGATTTTTTTTTTTTTTATTGTTTTACTATAATCACTTGTCTTTCTGCTGTCAAACCTTTACTGATTTTTATCAAGTAAACGTCAGAATAACTTTGATATTGTTAGTAATATTTCCAGATAGGGCTGGTGGAAAAAACGATAATTATCGCAATATAATTTTCCTTGATAAAATGATAACAAGAGTTTGATAAATATTCAATATAATGTTTACGCGCCAAAAGCGGAAGGAATCAGCGCTGCTCATTTGAAGCATTGATCCGCTGTTTTTTTTTGTGATCAAGTTATAGCGTTTATGCATTTATACTAAATGTATTTAGACTACTGTTTTTCATACAAACCCCTAGAAACCACAGCTGCATTTTTAGTATTCAATATATACATATGTATTGAAATCGGTGTACTAATATAAAATTACATACAAAATACTGGTTGAGTGATATTGGATTTGTCTGAAATAATAATAATAATAATATGTTTAAAGAAAGGCAACAAACAGATTATTTTGCCGATACTAGTGAAATCTACATATTTAATATGTTAAATAATGTTCTTGGTATTTCCTTTCTATTACAGGGTTAAATTAAATGCCAGATACAGTTTTTTGTGTAACCCAAATAATAATATCCAGAAAGAAAACGCATAATGCAAGACTTTTAATAATAAACAAGCCCAAAATATACTGGGAAATGTCTGTGTGTTATTCAAACAGATGAAGGGGATCAAATAGGCATCTCACAACCATCCACAACACGATGAAGTAAACGCTGTCATAATTCATCAACAGTAGATCATAAGCAAACGCTTGGCACAACTGTGTATTATTCATTGATTGCAAACTGCTCTGAAACTGCAGGCCTGTAGAAACAGTGCCACGTTTCGACTTCGAACACACAGCACTCACATTTAATTAATGAAATCACAGCCCATTTGAACTTTAATCATCACATTAAGCTGTATTGTGATTCCTGTTGTTCTGTCCCTAAATTTAATACCTCTTAAAATGACAACGAAGACTTCTGCGATACTTTATGATGTTAAATTTGATCATGTTAGGGATGCCTGCTGTCAGACCTGTGGGACTTGTGCAGCTCCACCACCTTCTCCTCCAGCTCCTTGGTCTGGTTTGGGGCGAACTGGAAGTCTGAGATGTAGTCCAGACGATGCTCCTCGGGGTCGTGGTCCCCGAGCTCCGCCTGCAGGGTGTAGGAGCCCAGGAGAGCGTGTGTGACGAAGGAGCAGGGCAGCCGGCCTGACGCGATGTCCTGCCTCAGCTGGAGGCACAGCAGATACCTGCAGAGACCAGGAGAGAAACCATGAGACGCCACACACACACACCGGCACCCGCAGCCTTTCAGAGTGACCAACAGATGAAGCAGCAAACATGCGGCTGGTGGAGACGAGCAGGTGTCAGCGTGGGGCTTCTGTACCTCGTGATGTCCTCAGTCAGCTGGGACGGGTCCGGAGGGTAAAACTTCACACTGAACGCAAACTGCCACTGAGAGTCTGATGCGAAACACACACAGAGAGAAAGAGAACCAGAGCTGATTAAAGGAGAGAGAAGATCACAGCAGTAGGATCGGTTTAGTCCCTCTGCCAACTTCAATATCACAAGAGAGTGTGTGTGTGTGTGTGTTGAATTTGCACTTGGTTTTCAATAAAGGACAGAAATACAGGCACAACTTCCCCAAGCAGATGTGCTATAAAGGTACAGGGTGGAGGGATGTGCTGTGATTATGATGGAGTGCTGATGTCTGTTCTGTCACTCAGTCAGTCAACACAACACAGTTGTGTGGCCGCAGTGTGTGAAAACAACCAGCCTATAATGATAAAAAACGAGCGGTTCCAGATTTGGAAAAAGTCCCGCCAATTTGTGACGCTCTCTGCCTTATTAGCATAGATCCCGCCCTGAGTGAGCAGCAGCAGCAGTCCGCCATTACTGTTTTCTTGCTGTAGCTGCTGGAGACACAATGTCAGCGCCAAAGAGGCATTACAAGTGTTGTGTTTCGGGATGCACCAACGGACATAGGAGTCATATTTTGTTTTCTAAATTGCCTTTCTGAAAGAGCTTCTTGGCACTCTCTAAGGCTAATTTTGCTAAAGCTACACCGTGAGACCAGCTGTGTCGTTATTTTTATCGCGCCGTGCTCCCCATCTGTGTAATTCATAAATGCAGTACAATCAGATGACTGACTTAAACCGAGTATGTTTTCTGTAAAGATAACAGGCTTGTACTAATAGTGGAATGTTTATTTGCAAAGGCCAGCACATCAGAACAGAGCAGCAACACAAGGGATGATGTTTGCCAGACAGACGCAAAACCTCTGACCAAATCTGTTGGTGCTCAGTTATCAATGAAGACGCTTCATGCTACTGCAGGAGTACAGATTTGTTTATGTATTAAGTGATATTACTTATACAGTGGACGCATAACTAAACTTGTTATGCTGGAGCATGAGCATTTCACCATAGAAAAATTGGGATGTTACAATTTTACAGATGTTACTGTTTATGATCATGAACATAAATTTACATTGCATCCAAACTCAAGCCACTACTACTGTCCACTCAAGCTACTGTCAAATGTGTATTTCTAAGAGACAAAACAATTTAGTATTATTAATATTACAGGCTGCACTGCAAACTGTGCTGAAGATATGAGTCATCAAAGTCAGGAACACAAACCTGTTACATGATCTGAAACAATATCCCTCATTAGAACATGCAGAAACTAAGAAATTAATTTCTCTATATTGACATTTATTTTGTTAAGGAAAAATGACTGGAAAAGTGTAAAGAATTAAAAAACCTGAAGTGTTTGTCATGTTCTGACCATAAAGAATAGCTTAAAACCACATTTAATGGTCTGGTTTCTACAACTTTCACTTAGGAGCAAAAATCTGCCTTTAAACTTTATTTATCGAGATGATTATCAATATCGACTCTTCTTCACAGAAAACACTTACTGGACTGAAGCAGCTTTTAGAAAAATCAGTGCGTCTCAAATCTGATCATCAGGATCTTTTGAGGAGCGTTTATTTGTTCATCTCTCAATCATCACTGCATTGCATTATATGTTTGGATCATTTCAATCTCATCTTACTGAGACAGATTACTGGAGATATAGAGTGACAACTGATATTTATATAATTTTATGTAAGTATCCACTATACTGTCAGATCTCATTGATTTACATTACAAGCATTATAATTTTTTTTTATCATATAAATTACACCAAATTGCATATTTTGCTCAGTTTGAGTCTCTGAAATAAAGTTAAGCAGTTTTTTCCTCCATAGTCTATTATAAAAATATCATGTTATATGAGCCATAAAAGCCTGATGTATCAAATATGATACTCAAAAAAGGTTCAGTAAACTGTTCCATAAAAAAAAAATAAAAAATCTGACTATAATTCCAAGTCTGATTTTACATGCTAAGGATCATGAGAAACATATTCAGTCTGTTAATAACATTCAGAATGTCAGTCTTTCATCACAGATGAGTAAATCTTACTGAATTGCTCCTCACAGAGCTTAAAAAGTCTTTTCATTTCATTTTTGGCACTGTCACTTATGAGGCAATAAAGGATGGGGTCTAAAACGCTGTTTATTGTCGTTGTGGCCACAAAAACCATGTAAACGTCCCTGAGATTGTGCGCGACGCTGCAGTTTCCAGGCTCCAGCAGTCCTCTGATGAACATCACCACCTGGAAGGGCGTAAAAGCCAACAAGTAGGTGAAAAGGAGAGAGAAGAGAAGGCGGCAAATCTTCCTCCGTTCGCTGACCACAGTGGATGTGCTTTTCTTCAGCGCCCTGATGATCTCCTCGAAGCAGAAGATCATAATGAGCACAGGAACCAGAAATCCCAGGACCGTACGTGTGATGGCCACGTTTGCGGCGGCGGCACTCATTATCATCGGCTCCTCGCACATACGACTGCCAGAAAAGTTCCCGATCGCCTCTGTGTAGGTTAGAAGACCCACATGAAGCACGATCTCTACCAGCCATACGATGATGCTCACCAACACGGTGGTTCTGACCTCTCGCACACGTGCGAAATGCAGCGGAAACACGATGGCTAAATATCGGTCCACAGAGATGCAGCACAGAAAGCCTGAACCCACGTAGAAGCTGTTGAACATGACCACCGCTATAATGCTGCACAGACTGTCGTTCAGCGCATAGCCGAGTGCCATCACGATCCAAATGGGTAGAGTTAGGATATACAGCAGATCTCCGACTGACAAATTAATCAGATAAACCGCCAAATTATTGCCCTTCTTCATCAGAACCCAGGCCACGTACAGGGACAGACAGTTTGCTGGAAATCCAATGATGAAGAACAGCGAGTAAGCCGTCGGGTACATGTACCGCTCCACTGCGTTTCCATGTAGGCAGATCCCAGATTCCAGAGTCCCGTTTACAGAAGCGTTCTGGTCCATGGTAGATGCTAAAGTATCATTTTTCTAAAGAAGGTGAATGTCGTTCTCAGGTACTTCCAGTGAATTAGTACTATACTGTGAGTAGGCGTTGCCTTCACGGAAAAACAAGGCATGCAAATCATGTTTTAAAAAGAACTAGGACAGTATGACAGCATCCAGGATCAAATTTATATATTCATTTATTTAATAAATACGATCACCATACATACATTTGGGATCAGTTACCATTCATGTATGTATTTTCTTATTTATTTAATAGGATTACTTACCATACATTTGTGATAACTCTATCTATCTGTCTATCTATCTATCTATCTATCTGTCTGTCTGTCTGTCTGTCTGTCT
>NW_015650320.1:10773-20307 GCF_001515625.1 Sinocyclocheilus rhinocerous | reverse complement strand
TTTTTTTTTGTGATCAAGTTATAGCGTTTATGCATTTATACTAAATGTATTTAGACTACTGTTTTTCATACAAACCCCTAGAAACCACAGCTGCATTTTTAGCTTGGTATCGAGGTGCTGTATGTGTGGCTTTAACTGTGATTATCATGATCTGAATGTATGCTACTATGGAAGAACAATGGTTAATTTTAAGTCAAGCAGTCAGAATAATTATATAATAATTAATACTAATAATAATAGTAATAATAATGAAATTTCACCATATAAAAATGAGGTTGTTACAATTTTTTACAGATGTTGCCGTTTTTGATAATGAACAAATTTACATCTGCATCCAAACTCAAGCTACTGTCAAATGTGCATTTCTAAGAGACAAAATAATGCAATATTATTAATATTACAGGCTGCACTGCAAACTGTGCTGAAGATATGAGTCATCAAAGTCAGGAACACAAACCTGTTACATGATCTGAAACAATATCCCTCATTAGAACATGCAGAAACTAAGAAATTAATTTCTCTATATTGACATTTATTTTGTTAAGGAAAAATGACTGGAAAAGTGTAAAGAATTAAAAAACCTGAAGTGTTTGTCATGTTCTGACCATAAAGAATAGCTTAAAACCACATTTAATGGTCTGGTTTCTACAACTTTCACTTAGGAGCAAAAATCTGCCTTTAAACTTTATTTATCGAGATGATTATCAATATCGACTCTTCTTCACAGAAAACACTTACTGGACTGAAGCAGCTTTTAGAAAAATCAGTGCGTCTCAAATCTGATCATCAGGATCTTTTGAGGAGCGTTTATTTGTTCATCTCTCAATCATCACTGCATTGCATTATATGTTTGGATCATTTCAATCTCATCTTACTGAGACAGATTACTGGAGATATAGAGTGACAACTGATATTTATATCATGTTATACAAGTATCTGCTGTACTGTTATAAAGATCTCATTGATTTACATTACAAGCAGCAAAATTTCATCATATAAATATCAGCATCTGCACCAAATTGCATATTTTTGCTCAGTCTCCGAATAAAACAGTCGATAAAAAAGCCTGATGTATCAAATATGACTATGTGAGGCTTCACATGGTTAAAGGCTTTAAAGGTCCAGAGTCTTTGAGCTTGGTAAAGCCGCATTTGCCAGCGTATGACAGTCATAGTCTAATAGATTAGCCTTTAGATTTAATATGAAACTGTTACTAAATCAAAGCAGTGATTATAGTGATGCTGAGGATGTGTAGTTTGAAAAGTGTGTCATCTCTTCTACTCGTAGGGCTGGGTATCGTTTTTTTCGATATCGATACCGATACCTTGACTTCGATACCGGTTCCTGAACGATACTTTTTTCGATACCAATTTTATGAAATCAATTTTAACAAGATTACATTATCTAAAAAAAAAACTTTGGTTTTATTTTTCAGCTTGTTGATGTTTATACAGACTCAAAGACTCATCTCCTGAGCCACTGCACAAAGGAACAAAATAGTTTTAATAAAGCTCAAATAGTCTTCAGTTTCTAGTCGAACACACCGGCAAGTGCTGCAGGCTTATTGGCTCACTGACGCTGATGAGATTACCCCCTTAGGTATCGAAATTTGGTACCGAACGACAAGACGTTTTTCGATACTCGATGGTATCGAGGCAATTCGGTCGGTGCCTAAAAAGTATCGAACTCGATACCCAGCCCTATCTACTCGTCAGTGCTGTTTAACTGTTTCTCCTCCTGATCTCATCCATATCGCTGTAAAATATAACATGGGTCCGATATGGCTTTGAGGTCTGTGCCAACTCGCGCATATGATCCGCTTCGGATGTAGAGAGCATTTGATTGGACAGAAAGTCTGACGAGAAGCTGAAGTGCAGAGTGACGTCATCAAAACCGTTGATCCATATTGGCAGAAGTGAGAGACTGTAGGTTTTGAATGCTTATGAATGAAGCATCTATATAGCGCTTTATTGTGTATTGCTGTATCATGAGGGGGTCTCTCCTCAACCACCACCACATATCTTGTAAATGTGAATTTTGTCATTGTTTTGGAGCACACTAGCTTCTAGATAACCTTAAGGCCAACATATTTTTGATTTCATGGGGACTTTAAGGCAGCGCTGCACAATGACAGGTGACCTGTGCCTTTAAGGGCGGCAAACTGAATCTATTTCTGCATGTGCAGTACGTCATTCTGAAGATGAAACATCAGAATCATGAACCAGTCAGCTGAGAGCAGGCATCAGTGTTTTGTTGATGGTTTTGATTGTGTTTGTGTGGTGTGAATGAGGAATCCGCTCTCACTCCACCCTGTGTGCGTCATTCCAGCGCTCTGATAATTACAGCTATTCAAACTGCAGATGTGTGCGAGGACGACACAAACACACCCAGACCATGACATGAAGAGAAAGAGAAGCACGTACTGCGGATCTGCCGCTTGATTTCCTTGGTGGGGTCCAGCCAGCACTGCAACACAGAAACACAGAGGAGTCAGTAGAGCAGCTGCTGCATGGCATGACCGACACAGCATCCAGAGACTGTGATCCTGAGCTCAGACTCACGCTTCTCTTCAAGAGAGCTCACGATGCAGTCCTCAAACATATCGCTACCTGAAGCCAATATTAGAATTATTTAATATGAGCTTATTTCTGTTAGACATTTCTTCATTTTGGCGATTGCATTAGATTACATTTAGACTGCATGTGCACTTTGTGTGGTAACGTCTTTAAAAATCTTGGTTAATTAATAGTTAAATAATTTGCTATTTTCATACATACAGCTCATGTAAACCATGATTTCCAGAATTCAGAATCATGGGATCCAGTAATAAAATGCATTGTATAAGGAGAAATGTCACTTAATTTGGCAAGATTTGGATGAATAAATCAAAAGTAGGACCGTACATTTCATTAAATCGTTATATGGACTAGAAGCTTCTGTGAATAATAATAATAATGATCAATTAAAAATGAATAATTATAATATTAAAACCTTTGATGTTGGCCACGCTTCTCTTCAAGAGAGCTCACGATGCAGTCCTCAAACATATCGCTACCTGAAGCCAATATTAGAATTATTTAATATGAGCTTATTTCTGTTAGACATTTCTTCATTTTGGCGATTGCATTAGATTATATTTAGACTGCATGTGCACTTTGTGTGGTAACGTCTTTAAAAATCTTGGTTAATTAATAGTTAAATAATTTGCTATTTTCATACATACAGCTCATGTAAACCATGATTTCCAGAATTCAGAATCATGGGATCCAGTAATAAAATGCATTGTATAAGGAGAAATGTCACTTAATTTGGCAAGATTTGGATGAATAAATCAAAAGTAGGACCGTACATTTCATTAAATCGTTATATGGACTAGAAGCGTCTGTGAATAATAATAATAATATTGATAAATTAAAAATGAATAATTATAATATTAAAACCTTTGATGTTGGCTTTCTCAAGCCATTCTCACACCATTTTGTCTACAGTTAAATTTAAACAATAAACGTCTGATGTGTAGCACTTTGTTTACCAACAAAAGGTTAAAGGAATGGATCAAATTTGATTAGATTGCATTTGTAAAAATTACATTTGTAAAATTAAACAGAATTTCTGATTCAAATGTTAATAATACATTTATAAATGTAAAGATACTCTAATCAATTGAATTCATAAAACTTATTTAATAAACATCAAAACCTAATTAAACCATTAAAACAGAAACCAGAAAAATTAAAACCTAAAACACTGAAATTAGATTTAAAAAAAACGAATTTGAGAGGGGGAAAAAAAAATTATTTGAGGAAAAAAATTAAACCGATTTCATAGGGCCCTCCTAAAGTGACTCAGAGACATGTGTCTGAAACATCTGGCCTTGATTACTGGCTCAATCAGCTGCACTGGATGACTGATAACAGAACTAGAAAACAACATGCCTGGCCAAACCCATGATGCATGAGGCTTTAGCTTAACTTAACGCTTCACCACCAACACCAGTTAAAGGACTAATGTGAGTGATGTGCTACTGATCACAGCGCAGTCTTGTGTTTGACACCAGCACATCAGTATCAGTGTGTGTTTGGTTTCAGAGCTCTGGAGGAGAGCTAGTGACGATGAGAAACTTCACCATTAAAACTCACAAAACATCATTCCAATACAGCGCATGAGGCATACGATATAGTTCTGTTGTTTTTGTTTCTGGAGTTAATGCATCTGGCAGGTTTAGTTCAGCTCATGCACCGAACATGAATCGAACCCATGGCATGGATAATGTCAGTGTGTGTCTGATGTTTCCGTCCGTCTCTCATGTGTGAACTCACCCTTTGCTCAGCGTTGTCTTTAAAGCTCAGGCCGAAGTAATCCTTCTCCAACAGATTCAGCTGCTCGCAGACCTGAAAAAACAGGTACTGGCCTTTCGCCCGTTTCTGGAGAGACAATAAAGAAGAGGAAAGAAGTGAACACACTTTACAGTACAGACGTACACTAACAGCTGAACTCACCATGGAGTATTTGGACATTATTTGTTAAGAAAGTGATATATGCATATATATATATATATATCACATCACACAGATCATTCTGTCATAATTTACTCCCTCCCATGTTATTCCAAACCTGTAAGTAAATGGGGTCCAAATCAACAATGGACGCTATCACAGACTTTCACTGTATGGATCAAAAATAAAAAAACACAATGGGACTTTTTGTTTTTTAAATTCCATGGATAAAGATGATCAGGGTTGGAAGAATGTGATGGTGAGTAAATGAGGACAGAAGTGTCATTTTTGGCTGGTATTTCAAGTATTCCTGTAAATGACTGCGTGGAGTCTCCGAGACGCTCTGAAGCGCCACACACAGACGCGGGGTTATAATGGGCCTATTGGAGCCGCTGGACACAGCAGACAGTCGGTTGGTGTGGATGGCGTGACTGTGTGTGTGTGTGACTCTTGAGGAATGAGAGGCTGCTTCGAGCTCCTCTCCAGACACCAGGAGCTTCCAGCATTAGTCACTGAGGAACATCTGAAGACAGAGAACAGCGCTGCATTCATCTGTCTGCTCCAAGTGCTTATGCACAGTTTTTAACCAGTCGAGGTTTCTCACACCAAAAATCTTAAATGTAGTTATCCATCCTACATCTGTAGGATAAGTAGGAAAGTAACTATGACAGTGCAGTATCTGTTGTCTTGCATATTGTTAGAGCAGAAAATAAAATAACCTGAGACACAACTGCTTGTGATAATGTCACATTGCAATACCAAGGGTTACATTATTTTTCTGATGGATAAAATTAGAGCATGACAGGAAATGTATCTCATTCAGTCAAACTGACAGATAAGGATTTTTTTTAGTGCAACGCTATTATTTGAAATTATTTGTTTCAGTCCTTTAGAGTCAAAGATTGGTAATTTAATACGCAGTAGTCTAGAAACAAATGGACATGATCGTGACATTTGTGCTACTGTACCTTTAAGACTTATACAGTATGTTTAAATGATCATGTTATGAGTGTTATGATTGTCGTGATGTGTGTTTTTCAGTTTGGTTTCAGTAAAGAAGTGTTGAGTTGTGAATGGTACTTTATCTCACAGTACTGTAAAAACAGTTTTCTTCTACATGGAGCGGTTGAGATCACGTGTAGCTGAACACTTTATCTCACTAAACTCCCTGTTGTCAGACACTTCTGCTTATGGAATAAATTAGGAATGGCTGACAACAACATCTGATGCTGCATCCATGCCAGGTGTCAGTGTAAGTCTCGTATCAACTACACGCACATAAACAAAAACAGAGAGAGTGTTTTAATCTGTCTGGCTATGACATGCCACACAAAACACCATAAGCTGCTGTTATGGATGCAATTATACAAACTAATCCCAGTGTTCACTCACAGCAGATTTACTGATGAGTGATCAGACGTTACGCTCCGTAAACTCTGCAGACGCTGCTTCAACACACACACAAACACACAGCTCATGGATTTCAGTTTGCAGTGGATAGATAGTGGCTGTTCCTGCATTAGTGAAGTGCATCAGGTGAATGGCGAGAGTAAACGAACACTAGTCCATCACACACAGCATGGCCACAGAAAGCCGCAGGTGCTCATGGGTGGAGACGTGCGCCCATAGTGTCGGCACAACAAACCAGAGCCAATAACATCCACAGCTGAATCTGTGAGGCAGAAACATCACTTGTGTTGCACAACACACACGAGGAAAGCATGAATGTCAGATGATCCTTATCTAGAGTGAAGGAAGTGACTGTGTGGTAATAATTTCACCACAGTAAAGTGCTGCTAGCCATTAAACAGTGACAACTAGGATGATGAAGATATATGGATGAACATGGAAATAAAGTGCAAGAGATGTGTGATATTAAAAAAAGAGTTATTAAAATCACAATACGCTCCTGTAGAAAATGAAAACTCAATTTGGAAGCTGAACTTGAAACTCAAATTCACAAACAATTATGTCAAAATGCATTTCTTGGTGAGTAGCCATGTAAACTAAGTCTTAAGTGAATGTAAACAGTTGGGAGAAAATCTAAATGCTTAGTCTGTTAATGCAATGATGATTGAGAGATGAACAAGCAAATGTTCCCCAAAAGATCCTGAGGATCAGATTTGAGACTCTAAAAAATGATTGATGGAGAATCAAGTAAAGCTGAGCTGCTTCAGTCCAGCAAGTGTTCATCTGGAGATATGACTGCAGTTATTCTGACGTTTACTTGATAAAAATCAGGAAAGATCTGACAGCAGAAAGACACGTGAAGCTCCAGCTGAAGCTGGACGTTTGTACAATTACACTAAAAGAGCTGTGACTCAAGACTTCAGGAGCAGGAGTATATGCTGTTGTTACACTCATGTACAGCACTGCACAGTTCAGAAGCGTACGATGCGGTGGATTATTATGAGCAAATGCCTAGCAGCTGTAAGATCACATGCTCAGAGAGACATGAATGAGCAGAATACACTAGATCTATGAGAAAGAAAAGAAACCAATGGATCAGAGAGAGTGAATAAATGAGAGACAAAGCCTAAAAGAACATGATGAAAGAAAGATGAATGAGAACAAAAGAAGGAACTCAAACTGCAGACTCAATAATACCATGAATAAATTCATTGTAAAGCAGAGCATCACTGATGGGATGTTTGAGCAGGGTTTACGCAGGATCAGTGGCGTACAGGAGAAACCACAGAGAGTGATTGTGAATGAAGCATCCAAAAATAACAACAACAAAAAAACCACGCCTCCATGAAAACACAAGCAGCGACAGGATCTCTGCACTTACAGCATTAAAAACACAACGCCATATGCTTCCTGCTGTTATATAGGTCACTGCGCTCTGACTGGCTGAGAGTTCCTGTCCATCATCTATTCGCTCTCCAGAGAGAGTCAGAGACTAGAGTCAGTCCTGCCGTCAGGACAGAAACACAACAGATGAAGTGGCAGCGCTCCTAACATGCATGCGGAGTCGTTCAGCCGTCCTGAGAGCCCTCATTGTCCCCACCGGCCCCAAAGAGCATCACGTCTGGAATGCTTTGTGTGAAGCTGCGGCTTATGCGTCCCGGAGACAGTGGCGCTCATCTGTGTGTGTGTGAGTGTGTGTGTGTGTGTGAGTGTCTCTCTATGTGTGTGTGTGTGTGTGTGTCTGTGTGAGTCTCTATGTGTGTGTGTGTGTGTGTGTGTGTCTCTTAGGGCTGTCACGATTATGAAATTTGGCTGACGATTAATTGTCTAAAAATAGTCACGGTTATTGCGATTAATTGTCTGTTTTAGGGCTTTGGCGATTATGCACTGAATAATCCCATGTTGTAGTGGGAAAATCATGTGCTCGTGCGACCAGCTGAGAAAGTTAGTTGCAAAAGAGCAACCAGTGGGAAGAATGAGTCTGGAGCCCTGTATAGGCTATACAGTGCATGAAAAGCAAACTGGTGCCCTTCTGTTTCTTTTGGTGTATGACTCCCCCTTGTGTCGTATAAAAAGCACAATAATCCCGGTTGTCCGCGATTAGACTGTTATTTAATTATCGCGACAGGCCTAGTGTCTCTGTGTGTGTGTGTGTGTGTGTGTGTGTCCAGATCCCAGCAGCAACAGCAGACAGTGAGGGTTGAAGCTGTGGGGGTGTTGACAGACCCCCAATAATCTGACCTTCAAACTCTGAACACACCCACCAGATCACTGCGGGGTCAGAGGTAATCGCACGCATCTGAACGCTTCTGTCAGCACAATGACTCGTCCTATTACAGCTCTACTTCTCAACACACACTCCTTCAGCAACTCTGATTTCATTTTATAATTATATATTTTTAATTTAAGGGGGTCTGAATACTTTCCGTACCCACTGTATATATATATATTATAAATGCATATTATATATAATGCGTATACTTTATTTGTTGAATATCTAGTTTGTCCATTGAAGGATCCATATATCCATGTGTTAGACATCAGTATGGTGCTGGAGACGCGACACACACTGCTGACAGCCTCAGTTATGATGAGTCGTGCTGCTGTGGAGCTGATGATCTATATATAGACACAAATCCAACCAACACACACATATCTCCATCTACACAGCAGGATTACTGTCATCCTGAATTATCATAAAATAAATAGCAGTGAAAGACAAACAGACAGACTGCCGCTGATCACAATCAGACCACAAACATGAATTAGGACAGGAAATGGAGTGCGATTAGATTCTGATGTGGACTTTAACATCCATCCACCTCATGCAAGCCTCACCGGGTCACTTGTTGTAGAGTAGAATGATTTTAACATCACAATGCTAATGTGCACAGACGGGCGGACGTGTCTTACCTCCACCTCACAGGAGAACTGGCTGCCATCCAGCAGGGTCACGTGACACACAACCATCTTCATCTTCTTGTTGACTTTGAGTGCTGACAGCACACTCGCCTCGTGCGGGATCACTTGCTCTTCCTCCTTCGTCTCCTCCTTCACCTCCGATTCGCCCTCTTTCTCCTCTCTCACAGGCTGCACACACACACACACACACTAGGTTAACACACACATGTGCGCTCTCGTGTTTTCCAGTGGAGCGGATGGCTGCTGGATGACATCACTGGGCGGATGCTGGAGGAATGGACAGATGACTGATGGTTTTTGGCTGAAGCGTGTGGCGTAAGGAAGTGTTTATTCTGACGGAGCGCGAGCGCATCTGGAGTCCTCCGTCGTGTTCAGCTTCTGATCTGCATTACAGTCCCATCACACGCGGGTTTATCTGAGGAGATGATGGCTGAACGATCCGCAGTCAACACCAGAAGCACGAGACGAGCTCGGTGCGTCTCAGGACTGCAGCAGTGCAGTAAAGACCACGAGGTCATGCCTGTGTGCGTGAAACTTCTAGCTGTCTGCTTTGAATTCATCCCCTGTAAAGGAGCACTGCATGCACATCAGGACAATAATTCAATGATTTTAATTAAAATATTATGTTGATGAAAATATGACAAGAACAAAACCATTGCTTGATGCATGCATCAATGTTTTTTATATATATATATATATATATATA
>NW_015650320.1:0-10751 GCF_001515625.1 Sinocyclocheilus rhinocerous | reverse complement strand
ATATATATATATATATATATATAAAAATATTGATTAAAATTGTTGAAATTAATATATAAAATATTTGGTTTAAAAATTTTTATTTAATTTTGCATTTTGACAAAATGTTATTTGCGTCAACTTAAATTTGATCAGAGTGAAAGTGTTTGAAATGAATGAACATGACAAAACACAGACTAAACTTAAATGATATTTTTGTCAAAAGACAAAAACTGAGAAATGAACACTGCGCTCCATCCAGCAGTTCATGTGACTGATTCAGTGCATGATGTAGACAAATGTCTCCTGAGTTCAAGCAAATCACTCACAGGCTGCCGTTCAAAAGTTTGGGGTCAGCAAGATTTGCAATGTTTCTGAAAAAAGTCTCTTCTGCTCACCAAGGCTGCATTTACTTGATCAAAAATACAGAAGAAGCAGTAATATTGTGAAATATTATAATTAAAACAGCTGTTTTCTATGTGAATCTCTGTTAAACTGTAATTTATTCCTGTGATGCGCAGCTGTATTTTCAGCATCATTACTCCAGTCTTCAGTGTCACATGATCTTCAGAAATCATTCTAATATGCTGATTTGCTGCTCAAGAAACATTTCTGATTATTATCAATGTTGAAAACAGTTGTGCTGCACAATATTTTTGTGGAAACTGTGATACATTTTATTTTGCAGGATTCAGAGATGAATAGAAAGTTCAAAAGAACAGCATTTATTTGAAATAGAAATCTTTTGAAATACTGTCACTTGTGATCAATTTAATGAGTCCTTGCTGAATAAAAGCATTAATTTATATAAAAAAAATAAATAAAATCTTCCTGACCCCTGGTAGTGTATATTATCTACAGACTCATTCATGCATGTTTGTCTCACCTGTGTGTCAGCACTGCCGATAGACTTCTCCTCCTCTGTCTCCTTCTCCTCCGGATGCACCTGCTCTGCTCTGCTCTCCTCTCTCACCTCCTTCACCTCCTCTGTCTGCTCTGTGCTGGCGGTCGCTGCGCCTCCTCCGTCCGCCTCCTCTTTCAGCTGGCTCGTCTCCTCCTGCTCCTCCTTCACGGCCTCCACGCTCTCCTGCTTGGGCGGCGCTGAGCTCTCGCCGGGCTTGTCCTGGCTCTGTGATTTCTGTCGTTTAAGCCATGGAGGCAGGAAGCGAGAGATGCCCTTCTCTTTCTTCTGGCTGCCGGCAGCAGGAGGAGGACTGCTGGGCTCCGGAGACGCAGCCGCTTCCTGATCGCTCTCGGCCTCGGCGCTCGGGCTCTCCTCCTGCACAACATGCACAATCCTGGACTTTAATCGCTTCTCATTTTGATGAGCTGATATCGACTCTTCAATCACAAGAATTCATCTATGCTGTTTTCTGTTGATGTGTGAACAAAACTTCACAAAACCTTATTTTGTCTCCTGTCCAAATTACAATAAGCTTTGTGATTTGTAACTTTTGAAATGAAGTATCAGCTTTCAAATTCTGTCAGTTTTATAGCTAAATTAAAAAAATAACCAGGTTTTGTCATTCTTTAATGTGTTCTGACAGATCAAGTGACACGTGAGTCGATCATCACTTCCTCTTTGCTATTAGTTACATGATCGAACATCAGAAGAAAACAGAACAACTTACTGAAATGAGTCATGTCTCGTGAAATCGATCAGTGTTTTCAACACAGAAAGATGGCAATAAAGCAGCTTGTGAAAATGTCCATAAACTAGCTAGAAAAAAAACAACGTTTTGCTAAATATATGCATTTTATTACATATTCATTATATTTTTATTTAACCTGTTCTTCGATATTTAATGTATGTTTGAATAAATCCATTCAGAAAACAAGCAATGGCATCCAAGGTTAACATGTTTTTATTTTAACAACAACACCTGAAACAATTATTTTGATTAAAAAGTTATTATAATAAATTATATTATAAATTCTTATTACAAATACTGCCTTCATTAATCAGTTTAATTCAGTAAATGCACCACCTGACAGCTTTTACTGTATAGTTTATAGCATTAGTTAAGAGAAACGTACATGTACAGGACCTTAATTGCCAATATATATCAAAATGAATCGATACTGAATTGAATCAAGACTGAAATAGAATCAAATTGCAAGAAATGTTTCTCAATACTCAGCCCTAATGCAGTATTTATTGCACAAACACAGTCGTGTGATGTCTGTTCTGAACGGGTGTCAACGCATGCTCCCTAACAGCCAATCAGAGCGCAGTATGTGGAGGAATGATGTCAGCTCTACCTGTGTCTGCTCAGCACCGGCCGGGTCGGGTTTGTCGGGCTGGTCTGTCTGCTGCTGGACTTCAGGAGCCTTCTCCGCGTCCTTCTTCACGTCGCTCTCTGATCCCACCTCTGTCGTCATCACGGCCGGCACACTAACACACACAAAGACCACAGCTCATCATCGGAGATCAAACCTCCTGAAACATCCTCCACAGACCGAACTAAACCACAAACATTTGCCTTTCAGTTACTAACAATAACAAACAAATGCTATAATACTTTCTATATGCTCTATTAGGGCTGGGCGATATAGCTAAAAAAATTATCAACGATATAATGTTTCATATCGTTCGGTATCGATAATTATTGACTTTTTTTATAACCTTTTAAATTCGACTAATATTCATTCTTTATTCACAATCTTTAATCACAGGCAGGCACAGCACTCATTTCAGCATGTGTTCGTGTTTGTGTGTGCTGTCTGCGTCACTCATAGCCCCTGCCTATATCCTGCACTATATCAAACATTTTTTATATCGTTATCGAAGAAGGTGTACCGTTGATAAATATCGATACCGTTTTATCGCCCAGGCCTATGCTCTATTTCATATACTTTGTATCATTTCTTAAACACAACTGTGACCGTAAACTAATGAAGAAGATATGGGACGTCAAAATATAGAAAAGTCATCTTCTGATATTTATCAGCCAAACATGAAAAACACATCAGCTAATGCTGAAGAATCTCTGTCAGAAACAAGGGTTTATTTCCAGATGACTGTTAGAATGTATCTGATACAGCTGCATTTTCTGTTGGATGTGACAGCAAACGTGTGAATGTGTGAGCAGCGCTCTATGATTTCCACATTACAGAACGAATGGAATCCAGTCTTAAGAACGGAATTTACAATACAGCACTAGCGTCTGTGAATCTTAAAGCTCATGAACACTGCTATTTAATATGAAGTCTGGCTGTTCAGTCTGTCTCTGTGTGAATGAGTGCTGCAGCTTCATATACAGCATATACTATGATTTAAAGAAATTATGACACAAATATTACTATTGTACAGTAGAATATACTTCTCAAGGTAGCAGTAGTAGTAGTAGTAATAATAATAATAATATAAGGAATAATAAAAGGAATACACATATTTTGCGTATCTTTTTCACATCTGTATTAATTTAAACCGTAAATATCTGTTGTGCAGCATTTAGTTTGATTTAAAAAAAAAGGAACCTATCATTGTAAAAGTATTAATAAATGATTAAACTGTTACAGTTTTATAAACTCAGATGCCTTTGGATTACTTGATTTAAGTAAACCATTATATGGAATCTAGAAAAATGAAAATGGAAAACACAGAATTTGGGAAAAATAAAATTGGAAAATTTGGAAAATAAAATAGATTTTATTGAGCCCCAAGGAATACTTTTTTGTTAAACATTTAATAAATTGTTAAATTGCGTAAGTTTCATGATTTCAATTGATTAGACATGCTTTTTTAATATTTTATTTGATTATTTAATTTAACCATTAAAAAAGAATCCAGAAAATTTTTTTAAAAAACATGTTAAAACATGGGTCTGAGACCGTGAGAGACAGAGAATCAGTGAAGAGTGAAAAGCAATTTAACCATTAAAAAAGAATCCAGAAATTTTTTTTAAAAAGCATGTTAAAAAAAGGGGAATTTTTGGAAAAGTTATTCATGTTTATATTTTCACATTTACATGTTTCTTAAGGTGCAGCAGCTTAAAAATTTCTTTAAATTATTTATTTTAATTTTATAAATTGTATTTATTTAATTTATTAATAATTATGATTTCTGAGAGCAGACTGTGTTTGAAAACTCCAATATCATGCAGAGAAAAAAATAATAAAAAAATTTGGAAAATAAAATAGATTTTATTGAGCCCCAAGGAATACTTTTTTGTTAAACATTTAATAAATTGTTAAATTGCGTAAGTTTCATGATTTCAATTGATTAGACATGCTTTTTTAATATTTTATTTGATTATTTAATTTAACCATTAAAAAAGAATCCAGAAAATTTTTTTAAAAAACATGTTAAAACATGGGTCTGAGACCGTGAGAGACAGAGAATCAGTGAAGAGTGAAAAGCATCAAAACACTCTTTCATGTTGAATAAAGTGAGCCATCAAACTCCACCATGAGCAAACACACGGTACTGTCTCTGTCTGTGTGTGTGTGTGCTCCACTGACACACAACACAAGCTGAACAAACACTCTCGACACAGCGCTCACGAGACGCTAGGGGTGTGCGATATATATGGTCTACGATAATATCGTAATTGTTGTTTAAACGATATGCGATTTGACATTATCGAGTATATTGCAAAAACCAAACAAAAACACACGCAGAGACTGCACACATACACTATGAGATGTAGGTCAGACTACTGCCGAGCACATTTAGAATTCCCCAAAAATTCACAATAAGGGGGCAAATATGCCCACGTATGACTTATGTCTTTTATTTTTATATAAGCTGATATAGATAATATCACACAAAGAGTACAGTTTTTTCCTCCAAATATCAGTACGATTGCAAATGTGATATTGATTTTAATATTGAAGTTAATATTAATTGACTTACATTTTAAATACAAGCTCCTGTTTTTGCTCTATTTCAAACTGTTTTGCGTCTCTGAGCAACGCACGGCGGTAGGGATGCACCAAAATGAAAATTCTTGGCCGAAGCCGAACAAAATGAAACACTGGGCCAAAGGCCAAATACCGAATACTGAACACGGTTTTTCGCATTTTTCCCCCCATGTAGGCCTATTTTGCCATTTTATTTCACCATTGCATAAATTAAATAGCCAAAATGTCGGATTGCTGAGCCACATCAAACGCTGCTCTCCACAAAACTGAACAAACCGGACAGGGCGCTACCATTGTCTCCCGAGACAGACGGATGCCTACTACCAAGTTAGTAAAATAATATTTTTTTGGCCATTTTTGAGACTTGAATCAGGCATGTATTTATTACTGTACACATAAAAGCAGCCTTGCTGAGCAGAAGAGAATTATTTTAAAACATTAGAATATATTACAGATCCCAATTTGAACACTGTGTGAATGTTATAATAAATGTATTAATAGAGCAGTTGTAGGGTAATTATTATTATCATTATTATGTTCTTTTACAGAACAACAGTAAACTTACAATACTAACATTTATGAATGTTGATGGAGTTGTTGCTTTTTCTCGGCTTTTATTTTGGCAGAAACCCACAGGAAGATCTCAGTGCTTCTTTTTGTTGACAACAGCATGCAGATTTATAAATGATTCTCATTACGAATTTGGGAAGATGTTTGTCGCACGTATCACATTGTCACGGGCCTTTAAAAAATTCACACAAATGTTACTGAACAACTGACGAGTAACAGTTTCAGCGCAGATTTTCCTCGCGCTTTGGACTTTGAACCCTGGCGCGAGCTCGTGCAGCGCGGTCAGAATACATGCAATTCGTGCATGCATTAGAAAATATATCATTCTGCAGTTTATTTACTAATCGTTTGAGGCCATTTCACGATTTCAATCAGTAGCCTAACCACCAGCATCAGCCACCTCTTCTTCTCATCGGAGACATGTGATGCAGCACTAAAGTCTCTTGCTGTCGGTGCTTCGTGCTTGTAATGATTTCTGCGTTTTTCTCTGATAGTTTTAAATATACTTTCACACTGCCGACAAGTTTGCTGCATTAGTGCGTGCCTCTATTTGATTGCGTTAGTCATTGTTCGGTACATATTATTCGGCCTTTTCGCTTATTTGGCCGAACACCGAAATAGATTTTTTTGCTATGTTCGGCCGAATAATTTCGGTTGCTGAACATTCAGTGCATACCTACACGGCGGTGTTTCGTTACTGAATCAATCAGCCGTTTGAACGAATCGGTTGAATGAATGACTCAATGACTCACTCGTGCAGTGATTTGCCGCCACCTACTGGCGATTTTAAGTTTATATTTAAAATAATTTTTTCCCCCAGAATCATTTCAAATACTATTGAACGTTTCGTTTTTAAAACATCAAAACATTATTTATGCATTTGTAACTGCAGGTGAACTGCATTCATGTCCTGCATTAAACAGTCTGTGTGAATGCATCTAAATGCCACGTCAGATGCAGATTCTGTGCCATCTCTGCATTGCAAACACAAATTTTGTCAATACTGATTTCATTTGATTGGTAACAGCCCTATAGTGTCTTACTATTTAAATGTATTGATTAAATGTAAGAATTTGACAAAAAATGATGCATACATTTAATTATGTTAGAAAAAAATTGCCTTATAAAAGGTAAAAATGCACATAAAAGGTAAAAATCAATGTAAACTTATTGGAAAAGTAAATTTCTGTTACTCTTGCAAACTAACCACCTCACAGAATATGAGCACAATAACACGCTCACAATAACAAGCCAAAATACCAGCACAATAACACGCTCAGCAAAATATTGTCTAATTATAGTTAGACAAAATTCCGGAAAATATCGAGATATCTTTTTTTGTCATTATCGCACACCCCTACGAGACGCCCCACGACTCACTGCAGGAGCATCAGCCGCTGCTGACAGACCAATCAGCTGCCATCATCAGCAACACTCAAACCGGCCAATAACTCACACCCTCCACACAAGTCAACAGGTGAAAAACACCCGCAGACCCCGTCCTGGGACACTTATTCAGCACTGTGATCTCAGTACACAGGGTTTCTACAGACATGAACAAGTTAAATTTAAGACTTTAAGACCTTTTTAATACCACCTTATATGAAATTTAAGACCTAAACCTGTAATGGAAGTACACATTATATTACATACATATATGTAATATTTAATGTGTTTAACGTAAAAAGAAAACAAAATATCATCACTGTAATAAATAAAATTTATTACCAAGATACACAGTGAACTTTTCATATCAGAAGACAATATTCCATTCAAAATATCTCCATAAAAGCACTGCATCACCAAGATTTTTGGTGGTGCAAACAATTTATTCTAAAGGAATATTTTCATCAATGTTCTATCAACTTAAATCTGCATATTTTTATTTACCTTTACAAAGGCCTATTTTTACAAATGCATAAATAATGTTTTGATATATTAAACATAAAACGTTGAATACTGATTTTTGAAATTATTTAAATAATAAAAAGGTACTTTAAATGTGAAATTAAAACCGCCAGTAGGTGGCAGTGGGTCACTGTTAATAAGTAAAATCATTGCGATTGAACCGAATCATTTAAATGTTTGATTCATTCGGGAACGAAACACCATCATGTTGCTCAGAGACGCAAAACAGTGCTGTGGCTTTGTTTGGGATTATTTTTGTTGTCGAAATATGGTGTCTACAACGTAAGTCTCTTAATGAACTTATAGTTTATTGAACTGTTGTAAAAAAAAAAAATCAATAACACACTTGTAATCGTGGTAATTTTGTGGAGAAAAAAAACGGACTCTTCGTGTGAAATTGATTAACTATATGAAGTTGTATAAATATTTACATTTTCTGCCCCCATGTATTGAATTTGTGATCATTCTGAATGTATTTTAATAGACTGAATCATGCAGTGAAAGAGCACACTGTAAATGCGCACGTGCACTAGACTTCACGTAATGCCTGCACTCTGTAGCTGTTTTGCATGCTTTTTGCGTCAGCAAATATTCAGCAAAATAGCTCACTTGTCATGGTGTTACTAAACTATATCATGTTATGAATAAACAAAAAATTTAGAATTTTTACCTCAGTGTTATTAACTTAACATAGTCGAGTGTTTGAAATAACTTATTTTTGTGATCAGACGTGGTTTCGTATCACAGAATAAGGCAGAAATCATACTATTTAATAGCATTATATACAGTGTGATAAAGGCTATGTCGATAAGCATTGCATTATAAATATACTTTATCCTTATAAAAAATACCCAAGATTGCTTGAAGAACACAGATACCATATATTTTGTGCAATCTCATGTTTATTATCTTCAGGTTTCCTCAGTTAAAATTTCTTTATCTGCGTTTTATTCAGCTACAGCGATCACTGGATACTTCTTCCTGGAGCATTACTTCTACAATGCATATGTGGAGTTTCTGCGCAAGGGCGCCCTCCAGTTTCCAGTATGAATTAAAGAGTCATTACATTACGTGTGTACTCTGTAATGCTCACAACACCCTATTTTGGGTAAAAATAGGAAAGATCATACTTTTCTCTAAAGAAATAGGATTCCCTAAATTATTGTCATTGATATCGTTATCGCAATAAATATCAGAAATGATCGTGATATATTTTTAAGCCCATACCGTCCAAGTGAACACACTGTACTTCAGTCCCTCACAGCCTCGTTTTCTTCCCCGCCAAAAATGAAACCCAGCACTCTCCTGAGTAAGATCTGCTGCACACGTGTGCCTGAATCAATCACACACACCTCAGGGTCATCAGGACGCGCATGAGCACAATGTTCCCTCAACATGGGCTGAAAGAGAAGAGCTGGAGGAATTCTGGGAGTCTGAGATCACACAGCTGTTACAACACACAGCAGACAGACGTCCAGCTGACCCTCGGCCAGGGGAAAACCACTGACGAAGCACAGCACCAACACCACAGCAAACACGTCATCATCATCACCTTCATCCTCCTCCTCAAACACACACGTGACATGAGTGTGTGTGCAGGAGCAGCCACTGGGTCAAAGCATACATGCAAACGTGAAACATCACACACACACACTACTGAGAGTTTGAGCTCACTATGATTTCATTTTAAAGAAATTAATACTTTTATTCAGCAAGGACACATTACATTTATCAGAAGTGACAGTAAAGACTAGGGATGTAACAATTAACCGCGAGTCGGTTGAAAATCGATTCAAATATGTGACGATTTACAAATGAGGACAATAGAAGCAATCAAAACCAACAAAAGAGCAATAATATGCAAGTGCTATATTAGTATATTATTATAGTGTTATATTTCAATTTCACAAAGAAACGTGCAGCATTTTGTCCATGCAATAATAAAAGGACAAATTTTATTTATAATTTGTCTTAAATCTAATTTTGTTAAAAAAATCGTAAATCGAATCGTGAAATCAAAATCGTGAAATCGAATCGAATCGTAACTTGAGTGAATCGTTACATCCCTAGTAAAGACATTTATAATGTTACAAAGATTTCTACTTCAAGTAAATGCTGTTCTTTTGAACTTTCTATTCATCTATGAATCCTGAAAAATAAATGTATCAGTTTCCACAAAAATATTGTGCAGCACAACTGTTTTCAACATTGATAATAATCAGAAATGTTTCTTGAGCAGCAAATCAGCATATTAGAATGATTTCTGAAGATCATGTGACACTGAAGACTGGAGTAATGATGCTGAAAATACAGCTGCGCATCACAGAAATAAATTACAGTTTAACAGAGATTCACATAGAAAACAGCTGTTTTAAATTGTAATAATATTTCACAATTTTACTGAAGTTACTGTATTTTTGATGGCTTGGTGAGCAGAAGAGACTGGTGTGTTTTCTCAGCAAATTTGACTTGGAAATCGGACTGTTTTTTCCTCATTTGTCAATGTCGATAGATGTTTAATACAGCACAGAGAGCACTCACTGTTGTGGGTTTGATGGTGTAGCAGTCATGAAGCCACTCCAGCAGCTGCTCCTCTGCTCAAGATTCAAGACAAACACACTCATGATGGGTTTCAAATCTACATGTGAGTGTCCAGGACAGGATCAGCAGTAGTGCTGTGTTCGATACGACGATGTATGGTCACAGAGATTTGACGATACGAGTATCGATACAGCTGTCTCAGTATCGATATTGTGGCACGTGTGCAGCAGTGGACCGCGCTTAATTTGAATACAAGAACAACGTTTAAAATGGTGTAGAAAAGTGTGAGGTTTCTAAAAAATAATGAATAGAGCATAATATATAAGCTACAACAAGGTTTAATCTGGCCGCAGAGGAACACAACTGGGTTGCCTGATATGAAGAGACGTAATCCCCGACACAGAGCTTCCCACTTGCCCAATATCGAAATATCTGCTAAGTGTGTTACTTATTTATGTCAACCTGGCAACCATGTGCTCGCGCTCTCTCTCCACTGAGGCACTTGCTTTCTGAAAACACCGGTAAGCTTGCAGTTTAGTGATCACCACTTCAATATTCTATTCTCAGAAAAGTGTAATTCATCAAGTTTTCATTTACACGAGAGAGAGAGAGAGAGAGAGAGAGAGGCTGTGTATGTATGAATTACCACCGTTTTGCCGCGTTTCTGTGGCTTTAATTGCTTTAGAAACAATGATGTTACCAGCTCCTTGTTGAGAAAGATAATGTAGCTCTTGAGCGATTAAGCTATTTTATTGATAAAATTGCGGGGCAGCGCTAAGTTTGTTGCTGAATGTCTGTGTGTCAGCGTGATCTGTGTGAGTGACTGAGCGTATGTGTGCGTGTGATACAGAAGACAGCGCATTAGTTTAGAACTCTTCTCATTTTTA
>NW_015650319.1:148417-191825 GCF_001515625.1 Sinocyclocheilus rhinocerous | reverse complement strand
TCGTGAAAAGCGCTGTACAAATAAACTTGAATTGAATTGAAAGTTGATACACTGAATGCACATTGGTATCTTTGTTTAAAACTCGATTTAACTTGGCATACATAAAAACGAGTGCAATAAACAAAAAGGTATACATCTAATCCCACAGACTTTTTATCTCTAGCTCACTGCTTTACACAAAGAAATAAAAGGACACGGTTATGAATAAAGAAAACTTAAGCACATTATGTAACTCAGTATGAAAACGGACTAACTGAATGTCAAAAACTACTATGACAGTCATATTTGATCACACTATGATTAGAACACGCATGCGCTGCGCCTTGTTTACATGCAGAGGAATGCACACGCATGCGTCGTGGTTCTATCCATAATGGTGCCTAGGGTGACACGGGGGAGAAGAATTGTTGAATAAAGTCGATATTTTGTTTTCTTTGCACACAAAATATTCTCATAGCTTCATGACATTACAGTTGAACCACTGAAGCATATGCAGTGTTATTTTACATTTGATTATTCAGTTTCTGTACCTGAATACTATTGTTAGAACTACCCGAAAAACTTAAACCACTGTTTCTTTCATTTGTGTCTTTGTTGTTTTGTATTTATTTGGTGCTATTGCTTG
The DNA here is from genome assembly GCF_001515625.1 of Sinocyclocheilus rhinocerous. NCBI lineage: Eukaryota > Metazoa > Chordata > Actinopteri > Cypriniformes > Cyprinidae > Sinocyclocheilus > Sinocyclocheilus rhinocerous. The sequence continues at coordinate 191,200 of NW_015650319.1, read as the reverse complement.
TAAACTGGTTTGTAAGTTCTTATTTTATTACTGACTGTTAACTTGTCTTGCATGATCTCTGAACTTTATTTTAGTTAAGTTAGTAGTCTTTGTCAAATGGTATCAAAATAGGTCAAAACAGCAAAACAATTATTTTAAATTTTCTTCTTAAAAAAAAAAACATTTTATTTTATTGTGGCAGCACAAGTAAAAATGTCATATTGCAGTGAATTCAAAATATATAACAAAACAAAATATTGCAATGTCAGTTTTTTCAATATCATGCAGCCCTACTTTTCGTGGAGTAGTTTAAATGTCTTATTCCTCCCTGCATCCGCTGCTGTATCCAGTTTGAAAAAGCCTTTACATCATAATAAATTGTTAATTTATTTGCATATTTTTAACATGAATGTGCTCTTAAAATATGATGTGACAAATTTTTACTTTTCTTTCTTTGACTATTCTTGTCATATCCTGCTCACGTTTTTAGGACTGTGATGACGAAGGAGAGCTGTCCGGCATATTGACTGTGATGCCTGAGGACTCTGAAACCGTACCTTACTCTCTGCATCTCGATGCCACATCCATGGCAATCATTTTGGAAGGTACAGTTGTAGTAGATGACCTGGGAAATCTTCCCCAAGCTGTGTGCCTGGTCTCTCAAACCTAAAATACAGTCCCTGAAAAATCACCTGATGCAGTAACATGTTGTTGTGCCATGATGGGCCATTTTTCAGTTTAATTGTTATGCTTGACCATCGCAGAGTTATGAAAATGGTAATCAGGACAGAAGAATGTATTTTGTTTCCTGTTGGAAAATGAGCAGTTTACGTAATGTTAAGTAGTTGGTCTTAGAATAGAGTTTAGTCTTAAAAGAACTTAAATTTTAAGAGAACTAGGAAAGATGTTCTGTACTAAAACAAACTGAAGGATACTGTATGCTTCCTGTTGAAAAACTGGCAGTTTGCTTAATGTTAAAAGAGAACTAGGAAACTTGCTCAGAACTAAACCTGTTTACAGAGCATTCACGGTGTTGTCCAAATCTGTATTTCACCACTGTGGAAAAAAAGGTAAAAATGTCAAAAAAGGGACATTTTTGTATGTACTTGCAGTATGTGTGTTGTTGATTTGAAGGCATGACTTGAGTAACATTTGTTATTGCTTTTTACAGTGAAGACATCTCTCATGGAGGAATGGGGGATTAAATCTAAGGTTAGATGTCTTGTCACTGATGCAGCTGCTAATATGATTGCATGTGCCAACAATTTACAGCTTAGGCATAGTATTTGCATAGCCCATGCTCTAAATCTGAAAAAAGCTATCGACTTCCCAGGGCTTCAAGACATAAGAAGCAAGGCGAGAAATATTGTTGCTTATTCTAGAACAAGCACTGTAGCAAAGGAGCAACTTGTAAGTTTTCAGGAACAGATGGGCAAACCTTCTCATAAATTACAGCAGGAGGTAGACACGTGCTGGAACAGCACATTTGACATGCTGTCTAGACTGTTGGTGCTGCACTGGTGTCACTGAGGACAGATTTGGCTCCTCTATCCTCAGCTGAGTACCACACGATGTCTGAGTGCCTTGGCGTACTGTCTCCACTGAAAGAGGGAACTGTTGAACTTGCAGCAGAAAAAAACTGCCTCTGGCTCCAAGGTCATTCCCTTTATCCGAATGTTGAGGCATGATATAACAACAAAGCAGCTAGGAGTGACTGATGAGAAGGCAGCACAGCTCTGCAACAACCTCCACAGACTTATGTCTGAAAAGTTGACACATTATGAGACATCAAGCCAAATGACCCTTGCCACTATCCTGGATCCCCGTTTTAAAACTATTTGCTTTTGCAACCCATCCAATGCCCAGATTGCTGTCAAAAGGCTGACAGCTGAATGTGCAGCTAAAGTAAGGGAAACAACAGGATCTTACCCAGTACCAGAGCCTGCAGATACCTCAGGTATGGCTCTAAGTTCATCATGGTCATGTTGTATTTTACAGCACATATGAAATCTTGTGTATTTTCTCACTATTTTAGGGACAGGCCTGTGGGATCTTCTTGACCAACGGGTGATGGAAAAACAAAAGGTGAAGAGTGAACCCAACATCCCTCGCTCTGAAAGTCCACTTCAGTTTTGGTCACAGCACAGGCACATTTACCCGCATTTATACATGCTGGCCCTGGGCTATTTGTGTACCCCTGCCTCTTCTGTGCCCTGTGAACGGGTATTTTCTAAGGCTGGCGAAGTGGTCAGCAAGAAGAGAAATAGGCTCAGCCTCAGCACTGTGGAGAAAATCCTGTTCCTAAATAAAAATCAAACCTCATAAACCACAAACACCATCAATCACAACAATAAATTTCCCCGAGCTCTCCACAAGCAGTATCAAATAATCCCATTCCACTGTCTGCATTTCTCAAAAAGCAGTGTCACTGTAATTTACATACATATTCCCACTGTTTCAAAGCACTGCACTGGTCCCAGTTCAAAACACTTCCAAGCACCAGTAATTCTCATGAACACTTCTTACAGTGTTCATTAAGCACAAAGCCTCCATATGCCTTGCCCATTTAGGCAACAGTACAATGTTGGTTTGTAGGCTACAGATTTACTATAATCATGTCAAAGTGTGTGTGTTTTTAGTCTTTGTGTGCATGCACCTGCATTTATTTATCTCCTCCATTCATGAGTTTTATTTGTTTAAAGGAAAAATGTCCACATCCACAATACAAAACTTTATCTTTATTGTTTTAAGTTACTACTAGTATGCAATGAAACAGACTGTTGTCATGTATTTAATAAATTGATTCATTAATGTATTCATTAGTGATGTTAGGTTCTTGAACGAATCGTTCTTTTGAGCCGGTTCTCAGGAAATAACCGGTCGAGCCGGTTCACAAATCGAACCTTAGTTCCGGGTTGATGACGCAGGACGCACAGCCGAAGTAGCACGTCCAACTCAAAAAGAACCGAATGAGCCGGATTAACCAACTGGCGAAGTTTGCCGAGGATTACCGAGGATTCTGATGAGTGAGTTGACGATACTGTGCTTGTTTATGACTGTTATTAATTTACATCTTATTAAAACCTGCAAAAACCTTTCTGTCGAGTGATGTAAATAAATTTTACAATAGTTTGTGCATGCATATTATATTTAAAGTTGCTTAAGCAAAATCAAGGAGTTTATAAGACTTTATAAGGTTTATTCATTCTTTATACTGTAGACACATAGAACATATCTGCGTTTGTGCATCAATGTCTGTAATGTGTGCTGTAGGTGTGAAACTTTTAGGAATCTTATCCAAGTTGTAAGCTAGTCAATCGTATCTGACATAAAGGATCCGCGAATGAAACAGTGACCACAAACACCATTAACTTAAGTGAATCGGCAATAATCAGCAATATGCGTTCACACAAATAACTTTATTTTTTGAATGTTTCAATATGTGTTGACACAAATGACTTATTTGAATTTTTCATTGATACAACACTGAGTTGTTAGAAAAGAAATGCGTAGAGACGTTATTGCTTGATGACGTCAGGAACCAATGACTCGGCTTATTGAACCGGTTCAATGAGCCGATCTGTCCGAAAAGAACCGGTTCGCGGAAATGAATCGGACTTTGCATCACTAGTATTCATCTATCCCTTCATTAATTTTTGCTCCTAAGATTAATGCATTGGTCGGTTGTGAAACATTTAGCGACACAGCGCTTTCCCTCACGCTTCGAGTAATTAACCTTTTTCCGATACAATTGTGTTGAAAGCATCGCTGGTCCAGAAAGCTTCACTTCGCCATCACTAGACAACAAAGGTGAGTACTATCAGCTCAATGTAAGACGTCTTAGTCAAAACCCACATTGAAGAAAGCAATCTTATGTAAAGACGAGACCAGACAATACATGTGTGTTTGGTGCTGGCTTATAAAGACCAATTGATGAGCCTAATGGCAGACAGGTGTAGTGAATGAGCAGTGTGAGCCAGGAGGGATTCTGGGAAACGTAGTGCGTAGAATTGACAGGCATAGTGACTGGTGATTCTGTTGATCCTGACAGCTACAGCTACAAGAACATTTAAAAGACATTTCTAAAAGTTCCTAGAAAAACAGTTTGCAGCCATAGCAAACCTTCCAGGGCATGGAAGAAAAAGCACAATGAGGGGAATAAGATGCTTGATCAGAGCAGCTGAGAAAAACCCTAAATTTACTGCCAAAGACCTGATAGACTTACTTCCTTGTAAACCTCCATGCCAAATGTGTTACTGTGCATGAAAGGGTCAATACTGTCCTGTAATTTGGTCAAAACCACCTCCCTAAGGAAGGAAGGGGGTTCCGGAACAGAAACTGTTGATTCTTCATCAATCTTGGTCACGACCGGTCCATCCCAGTCAATGCTTAAGTGATCGGCTTCCAACTGAAATAATAGAGGGGAAAAAATTACAAGGATTTTGTGCAAAATATGTAATAAAATATAAATACACAGCTAATCAAGGCTTGCTCCACCTGATCACACAATGTTTCTGTTTTTGAAATTTGTCCTGAAATCCACAGTTGCTGAGGAGATTTGTGACCTTCTGAAGAAAGAGGATGTCGATCCCATGTACTTTTGAAAATATTACGGTGTGCATTTATCCTGGGAATCATGACAAACTGTAAACATAAGATATGCAGGTCATTGTTGGGATCTAGAAAGCCGGAGTCCTCAAGATGATGGAAGGCTGCATAATAGTTGCTGAGAACTGAGCACCATACATCACGCCATAATCACACTTCTGCCTGTGATCATGCTCCTTTTTTCTGCCAAGTAAAAAGGAAGAATTTGAGGTACAATGTTGGTTGTGTTAGTAATGTAAAAATGTCAAAGAACAAGACAACCACAAAAAACATAATGAATATCAACATCTCATTGCATATCTTATACCATGCATCTGTTAATTACAGGGAATGAGATTGTAAGTTGAAAAATAAAGAAATATTGAAATATGGTGAAATACCTGGTCCCCTTAAGGGATATTCTAACATGAAACGAGCAACATCAACGTTTTCACCACCCTTGTCACTTCGGACACGAACAGGCGATCCATGACTCTGTACAATCTCCAAAAAACACTGAAGCACCATTGAGGACTTGTTGTTGGTATTTGCTTGAAGATACATGATTTTCCTGCTATACCCATCAATTCCTCAATGGACAATTATTCTCCATCTAAAATAAGAACAGCAAAATATCTATTTTTCCAAAGGAACACATAGAATAGGATTGTTACAATAAGTGCATCTTGGAAAGTATAGTTGATGTATATTGTATACATGTATTTATATAGTGTATATGCAATGTATACAATCTGTATAACAAATTTACATTACTGAATATTATGAAGCAAACAAAAAAACTTGCCTCACAAGCTTGTGATTTCCATCTATGTGCCAAAGTGACAATGGAGAGGGAACGGAGTAGGGTCTTCTAGGTATGAGCATGACCTCAAGGCCTCGTAAGACACTTCCAATTGGATCAATGGATCGGAGAGTTGCTCGGACTCTTTGCTGGGTAATCCTTTTAGGGAAAAAAGCACAACACTAAATGCATTGCAACAGTTTTTCTTTCCATTATATAGTTCAGGATATTGTACTGTAGACAGATGCTGCACATATGATAGCGCAAGTTTGTAGACTTGGGATTTCGAATGATTTTATTTCTTAAATCAAACTTCTAGCTTAACAAAATATTTTTGGAGTACAATATAGAAAGTGTCTTATTATTTTCCATACCTAATGCCTATGCTCCTCAGATAACCAGAGACCATTCTGTATCCAGAGTTGGGAGTGGTAGCAAGAAAGTCTGCCACAATTCGTTGAAGTTCGTCCTCACTAATATCTGTAAAGCACTGCTTCCCTGATAAGTTATCCATGTGACAGTATTAAATCTAGAGTATGATTTCGACAATGAGTAGGTCCTGAGACATGTTGTCTAACCCCAATAGAGTTCAGAATGTCTATGAATGCTGATCCCAATGCATCTTTTTCATTATCAACATTAAATTAAAAACTGCAGTGATGTAAATAAATTTTACAATAGTTTATTGTGCATGCATATAAAGTTGCTTAAGCGAAATCAAGGAGTTTATAAGACTTTTAGGAATCTCATCCAAGTTGTAGGCTGTGTCTTTTGGTCATTCGATTTTCTACTTAAAAAGAAATAAAGAGAAATGAGAAACAGTTTGATTTTCGTTTTGTTTAAGAAACGGAAAAATAAAATTTAGCTGGATTTTTCGTATTTTTGTTCATGGGTAAAAAATGAGATTATGCTTTAATATTTGTTTTGAATGTGTGGGCGGTGCTGAAACGCCCCTTTCATCCCTTCTGTAGCTACTGCACCGATACGCGGCAACCGCGAGCTCAGTTAATTTTCAACAGGAGAAGCGGCAGGCGAGCAGAGTTGATTCATCCTGCGGATTCTTTGCAAGTGGCGCTTACAAGAAAAAAAATAAAAAATTTTCACAGCTGCTGCATGTTACATCAAGAACCAATGAATCGGCTTTTTGAACCGGTTCAATGAGCCGATCTGTCCGAAAAAGAACCGGTTCGCGGAAATGAATCGGACTTTGCATCACTAATTCACACACCATGGACAGAAAATTTTAATTAATTCCCATCAGAAACGAATGAATAGTTTCGCCAAATCAAACACTGAAAACTTACCCTGATGAAACTGAAGATTGGTTCATTTTGAGATTTTAATTTCGCTACAAAAATTCAAACGTAATACGCTACAAGTCACACAGTGAACGGAATCGATTCTTCTTCTTCTTCTGTGGATTTATTAGCGGGTTGCAAACCAACTGGAGAGGTGCATACCGCCACCTACTGTCTGGAGTGTGACGAAGATGGAACCTTTGGAAGATTTTTATAGTCTGTTCTTTAGACCGCTATTTCTCAGGAACTTCATTAAAGCTGTAATTATTCTATCAAATTCTATTCCTGCCTTTAAAATATTATATCATGTAAATTCCATATTACCCAAAGTTTGCATTTCTCTTATAACATCAATTCCCTTTCAGTCAGTCACTCTCGACGTCACGTCGGATGACCGACGAATTGGGATCTCGCTTAGAGAGACCAATCTACTTCGAGTGTAAACTAAACGAGCCAATGCACATTGGCATGCAATTATTGCAGCTGCGCCGTGGAGCTGGTCGCAGGGCAGCCGCCCCGCCCGTCCAGGCCCCCGCCAAACCTGGTGGCAAGCGAAAGAGCAAGAGGCCCTGAGACGGGCAACCCAGAGGTGGAGGGACCTGCTCTTCAGGAGATGGTAAGCACACCACTCCCTCCCCCGGAGGAGGGCCAGGCGGAGAATCTTTTCATCTTTTTCCGTCACTGACCTCTCGGTCGGTGGTACCCAAATAGTCGACAAAGAGCAATTTCTCTATTTCTGGATCCCCAGAGGGGACGGCGGGTTGTGGATGATCCAGTGCGTATCACACTCACCCTCCTCTCTCGCCAGTGAGCAGCATGCCAATGTGCATTGGCTCGTTTAGTTTACACTCAAAGTAGATTGGTCTCTCTAAGCGAGATCCCAATTCGTGGGTCATCCGACGTGACGTCTCCGTTCCCTCCTTCAGGGAACGAGGGTTACCATACGTAACCGAGACGTTCTTTCCTGTTCATAATTTTTTACATCTAAAACATGTTCAACAGTTTCCATTTCCTGACATCCAGTACATAAACCAGAATTATGTTTGCCGATAATATGGAGTGTTGCAATAAGATTAGTGTGGCCCATTCTTAATCTTGTAAATATAATAAAATCCTTTCTATTTATATGATGATTAATTTTACCTCGTTTTGTTACTTTGTATTCTATAGAAATGCCTTCCTTCTTTACATAAATCCCAGTATTTCTGCGATTTACTCCCTCAAACTTGTTTCATCACAGACTTTCCTTTTGCCCTGCTTAAAGTGACTGCTACGTTAATATGATCCATTTTAAGTGCTTCCTTAGCCATTTTGTCTGCTGTTTCATTTCCTTGTCCCTACATGTGCTGGTACCCATAAAAACTGCACCACACTCCCCAGTTGGCTTATTCTATATAAAATAATCAGTATTTCGATAAGTATATCTTTTCTACAAGATTGAAAGATGAAACCCCACCCCCAGCCGATTTCATTGGTCAACTCAATCACCTGCTGTCAAAAAAAGTCCCAAGTATGGGTAGCTGCAGCTTGGATTAATGGGCATGCCGAGAGGTCTGCTGTTCCACACAAATGGGCCAACACTATGTTGCTGTCTGTGGGGAGTGGGTGTGTATAGGCTACATTACATTTTTTGGTCTTCATCTCTGATGAAGGTTTAGGGTTAGGGGATAGAATTTATAGTTTGTATAGTAGGCTATAAAAATCATTAGAAAGTTCCAATAAAACATGAAAACCCAGCAACCCAATGGTAATGTATCCAATGCTTGATGTGTAAAACATCTGCTCATTATCTGTGATTATAACATTTCCATATGCATACCAACAGGATGTGTCTGGAATAACTGTTTAACAATGAACAATCCGCATTTTTTAAGCCAGCTAATTTTACAGTAATATTCAGAATGCGTTATCGATGTATTTCGCGTAACCCAGCGACCGCACAACGGGCCTGTGAAATATAGGAGAATAGACCTTTTTTAAACAGTTCTTTAAGCTATATTTTTGCATTAATGTTTGCATTCAAGGTTTTCGTATATGGGTCTTTCGGACTGAGTATGTGGGGGTGAGAGACAGACAGACAGATAATTTATAGATTACAGTTAATTGTTTTAGTTAAGATTACGTTAATGCAAGTGCGGATGCTGATTTAACAAGAAAAGACAGGGATGAGTTCCAGTTGATGTTTCTGAACCGATATAAAGACCTAAATATTTCAAAACACGCGTTGATTAAACTGTGTCAGTAGGCCTATATACATTTTTAACCTAAGAAGCATTACAAATGTATTCCCTGTTGAAATAAACAGCATATGCTGTTTAGGTAGGTTTTGAAGCATGGATGCTGGTTTGAGCTGGTCCTAAGCTGGTTTAAGCTGGTCCTTAGCTGGTAATGTGCTGGTCATAAGATGGTTTAAGCTGGTCCTGAGCAGGAGCTAGTTGCTTAGGACCAGCATAGGACCAGCTTAAACCAGCATCCATGCTTTAAAACCTACCTAACCAGCATATGCTGTTTTTTTTTTCAACAGGGTAGTACAACAGTAGTCCAAACAGAACTGGAAATATCGTATATGTCTTCACATAAATTGTGTAAACTATGCAGGTTTTTTAAAGACATCTCGTGTGGAGGAAAAAAAAAACTGTTTATTCTGGGCAGTATGGCAATAGTACGGCAAAAGCATAACTTGTAGTCTACACTTTATGAAAGAAAACAAATGTGGCGGACTAAAACCAACATTGGCCCTCCAGGAGCAGGAATGAGAACCCTGACATTAGCTCTTCACATTAATTGAATGTGATTTATCAACACCTCTTAAAATGAGCTCATGACAAATAAAAATTCCACCTGGATGCATAAAACAGTGTGAATAAGATTCAAGATTTTTATTTGTCACATACATGGTTATATAGAGAATATATGACCAGCAGTGAAATGTAAGTCAGGTCCGCTCCATGGACAGTGCAATTATTAAAGAATACAAACACAAGAAAATTATATATAATAAATATAAGATGAGCAGGAATGTACAAGAGAAGAATGTGCAAACAGGTTGTACAGGGCAGTTACATAACAATATCTTAAACGAATAAAGAATAAACAATATCTTAAAAGAAAGCTTTAAGTAGTCGTACAGCTTGAAGTGTGAAGCTTGTTCTTGTACACAGTTATATCCTATTCATGGCAGTACAAATGCAATTCATGCATTTATTTGTCATTTAAACTGATGTAAACAGAGAAAGAGTAGCCTAGACTAAAACATTTCTTATTCTGTTTCCCCCTCTAGTGGACAGAATTAAGTATTACAGCCTTCATTGCTCAAATAACGTAAGTCAATGGATTTTTTTGGGAAAGTATAAATTGGACCAATTAGAAAAGAAATACCAAAGTGAGTCAGACAAGTCTGAAGGTCTGTGCTGAGTTTGGTGAAGCATTAAAGCTCTTGGTGGAATCAATTACTCTCATGATAAAAATTTATTATAATGTTTAAATATATGTTGGCTTTCTCAAGCCAACATAATAAAGAAGCCTCAGAAAAACATCAACAAATTTAGTATGTAATGAAACTAATACAATTTTAAGGCATGCCATACTCTCCAACCAAAGGGACTTTAATTGTCCCAAACCCTGCAAATTTCTGTCAGTATTAAGGTTACGTTCACTGATTCTAGATTCTTTTCATGTGAACAGAGTATGCTACATGCTTACATTCATATATTTAAACTTCATTTCTATAGGCTAATATTCACAATTAGACATATTTATTCATGTGTCACACACCTACTTGCCTTTTGATCTAAATAAAAGACGAGCATGGGAAATGTTAAGGACATATTATCATGATACTGTTCAGCCTATTCTTGATTTTTATTTCCACTTCACTTTTATTCATAGAGACATATCTGCACTGTTTTTATCAATGGGACAATATTCAATGTTCATTGATACAATATTCATCATTACACAATATTAATTCAATGCTATAACTTAGGAATAATCTGTTAGAATACTCTATAGCTATCATTAAAGGGGTCGTTTACAAGTCGCAGCAGCACGAATTATGTGCCCAACAACATATTTCTGCTTCAAATATTATGAATTATTATATGTTATATGTTATTCGCACTCGTTCTGACTCTCATTCTGCCTCTCATAATTAAAAGGTCATAATGAAGGAGGAGCTATGTGACCAAACTGTTTGCTGAAATATCCACAAAATAAAAAAACAGCTTGCGGTTTATCTGTTAATCAAATGCGTGTGAAGGTTGTTCCGACAAACGCCGACAGACTAGTCTGTTGGAGTTTGTTGGCGTTGGTCGGAGTTGGTTTTAACATGTTTAATCGGCGTTTGTTGGGTCGTGGAATGTCTGAGCAGTGTGATATGATTTTCCAACAAACGACAACAAACTCTGACGTAATCTGACCTGGCCACCAACCGTTGCCATGACAATGAGGCAAGACTGCAAGTAGGTGCTGGGGGCGCTTAGGAAAATAACTTTAAAAATGGCAGGTTTCTGGACAAACCAGAAAGAGGAACAGTTTTTGGATCTTTGGGAGGAGAGGCCAGAGCTTTATGCGGTGGGTGTGGCCGAGTATACCAACCGCAATGCGAGGGGGAATGCGATCAGATCCATCAGCGCTTGGGAAATTTCACAACGGAAATGTATTTGACAATATATTATTATTATTATAAAACTGCCTTACAATATTACCAAATACATTAATAACAGTATAATTTTGATTGTTGTCTATTATTTTAGGTATAAAATATCATTATTGTAATGCTTGTAATGTCCATTTATAGTCTACATTTTCATTTTAATTTCGCAACTTATAAAGCGTTAAAATTTGCATGCAATTTACATATTAAGACTACTGTTGGAAATGGCAATTGTAAATTATATAATTTAATTTTCATTTTACTTTTGCACCAAACTTTGCAAGTATGGGGTAATGGAAAATGTAAATTTAAATACAGAAATACAATGCCAAAACCCACCCTTAAACCTACCCATACCAACAAACCTGTCCCTAACCTCACCCGTATCCCACCTCAGTAGCAGCAAATGTGTTTTGCAATACAATATGAACACAGTAAGTACATTGTACTTATTTTTTGATGTAAGTACATAGTAGTTAAGGCCACTTAATATAAAGTGGGACCAATTTGTTTTATGATTTTGTGTTGCATACCCCCTTTCTATACCCCTGACTACAGTGCAGTAATTTTTCTTCTGCCTTCCACATTAAGGAGTAAGGCCGAGTTAATCCAGTTGCTAGGAAGAAAAATGACTGGTATTGTTCGTTTGAACTAAATGTCTGAGGCAGTAGCTAGTGTGTCCTTTAAATGCAGACTGAAAATTATTTTCCAAACTTGTGAAGGTAGGAGCTTTATTTATTCTGCTAGTCATGAATGGCAGGTTCTACATTCTAAGCTGACTCATAAAAGTCATACTGCATATCGAGCGATAGCTAATGATCAGAGAAGACATTTGTCATTAAAGCATTCAGAGTTGAAATGTGCACTTCTGTGTTAAAGCAACTCTTGTAGTTCTTTATACTAGGGGGCTTCACGTCTGGCATTACCTACATTTATATGGAGGGCAATAGTCTGTTTCTCAGTTTTCTTTTTTCTCCCGACAAGACAATATTACAATTGAGATGTTTATGAAAGATGTTTGATTCATATTCTTGTTCATAGAACCAGATTAGTACTGAATTCCACACAATATTGAAAAGAAATATATATTCACATCTATTTTTATAGTTTAGCAGTTATTTAATAATTATATATATATATATTTTTACAAGTTCACAAACAAAATGTGTCGTCAAATAGTTTGCTGTAGGATGATGGATTACGGTGTTTACATGACTTAATAACGTGACTAAAATACATCTCAATGAATTCATGCTTTTTCCAAATATACCATAAATGTATTTTTTAAATACCATTTTCTTATTCATAGTCAGATTATTGCTTTCTATGTAAATGTAACCAATTTAAGGACCTTTGATTTTGTTTTAGTCAGAATAGAGCTGCCAATATTTATGCATTTGGACCATGACTTTGAAAAAAAACATGACTTGTTCGGTCCAGGAAAAGTTTTAACATCATCAGAAAAAAGAAAAAAAAAAGTGGTTCAAGTTATTATCTTCAAAAAGGTTTTAAATGGTCGTCTTGACGTACATACGCTTGAAACTGGAGATTTGCAACTATTGAACCATCATCGTTATAATAAATACATTTTCAGTGCAACATGAGAAAGTGATCATGTCCATGTATATAAACATCCTACTGTAAAGTGCCTACAAGCAACACAACATCATTACACATTCAAGGTAAAAAAGGTGCAAACATTTCTTAAGATGTATAAAAACAATCGATTTAAAAATTAAAATACATAAAAATGTATACCATGCATTTTGTTCTTCGGGACTTTACCCTTCTCAGACCTACATCTGGCAAGCTAAAATTCATATACATTAAATTATTGTCATTAATTTGTTTTACTTTATTTTTACAGTGCAGAAAATAAAAGTGCTTTATTCAGATTAGGTTGAAATGTACATATTGCATGTCCCTATGAAAGAAAAAGTACTGAAAGATAATCTGAGAGGTAAGAGGAGAGCAGACAGTTGGAACAGATATCTCCGTTTCATAAATCATGTACTGTACATTTATATGTGCCGTTCAGTCTGTGTGTTGTGTATACTTGCATCCAAGGGTTTTACAGTCCTGCACTAGCAAAGCCAACCTGACTCTATATACTGTATATATATATAACTGTACATTTACACACCTGCTGATCTCCAGACCGATCTGAGCTGCCATGGTAGCATGGCACAAGCACAGGAGAATAGTATGAACTGGACCGTTTTTATTGTGTTTTCGTTATGTTAACAAATAGTTGTTTTCTTAGATTTAGCCTACTAAATATATATTTACAGAAATTCAGGGCATTATAGTCATAATAGAATCACATTTGTATATGCACCTTGTAAATGCTTTGGAAAGGAAGCATCTGTACATAGTAGTGAATCAGTCCCAATCCGAGAGCAACACACTTCATTTACGTCACGTCTGAACAGATAACTGGGGCGCAGTTTTGGCAGAACTACTTTATCCAGGCTGGAGGACGGAGATTCCTGTGATCAGGAGTTTCATCCAGCACTACAGATTCGATCTAGACTCGGACTTTACATCGACTGCTAACCACTAGCCTTGGACACATGAACGGACACCATTCTGGCCCACCAGGAAGTCTGTCTGCACTACAACAGCACAAACCTATCGATAACATCATTGCTGCTTATTGGGAATGCCCTGAAGTTTTTAATTGCATTGATCTGTTCGTGTAGTTCCTGTAATCCTCAACTCTAGCAGCAGGTCGCTGCTGAACTTGTCTTGCTATATTTTCCGTGGCTACGTCCTGGTCACGAGGCAGTTTTTACGATCCCAAAGTTGTTATGACCAGTGACCGGGTATTTGTTCTTAAGGTGGCTAGTCGTTTGGTGTAGTGTAACGGATGTGTGCGCACACGTGTTTCACGAAAATCTGTGTTCGTTTCGCTTTGGTGCAACTAAAAGTGAAAGTGTGTGCAGCGCAGCATGTCCCCTCTCACGCCAATTAAAGATGGCACATAGGCGGTTATAACAGGCCCACCTCCTCCACACAAGTCCTGTGCCTCCTGGACAGGGGGAAATAAACACATTAAATGGTGTGATTAATCCATCTTGCAGAGCCATGGAAACAGTAAGCTGCCGGGCTGTGATAATAAAGACAGGGGTCCCAGTGGAAACTGTGCTGGTGTGTGTGTGTGTGTGTGTGTGTGCGTTTCAGTTTTGAGGACCCTGGCCCCAGCCTCCTGCGCTCGGGGGACGACTCGGCTCTGCGCTCCCTGATTGGTCGAGTTCAGCACTGTCACAGTCCGAGTCCTCACACAACGCGCGAGTCTGGGAACAGGACAAAGAGCGTGATCAAACTCTTGGACACATATTATATATTGCCTAAACAAACACAGTCGTTAACAAAATCGTCAAATTGAAGGCAGGCTTCTTTAAGTCTGGTCCTGGAGGTCCTACAGAGTCTGCCTGCAAATCGCTTGAAGACCTTGTTCAGGTGTGTTTGCTCCAGCTAACTTCTGCAGGGCAGTGGACCTCCGGAGCCAGCTCTGTAAAACCCTGCAACAATTTGTGTTTCTCGGGGCGATATGTGTTGTAAGGATTCTCTCAATACTGGTACCTCCAGGATATTTTGTTCCAGGTCAAAGTTGGCCCTCTCCTGTTCGAGGGCAGCGGCCTCTCGTTCGGACAGAGTAGGGTCTGTGATATCAACAGGGATCTCAGACCCCTGGGAGATGAGGTCGTCGCTGCGATCGTCCAGCCGCTCGTCGGTGTTGGTGCTGACCACGTCTGGCGTGCCGCTGTGGGAGTGGTCAGTGGTGTGGCCCTCCTCTCCCTCGGACACGGACAGGTTCTCGGAGCTGAAAGTGGATACTGATTGGCACTTGGTTATACTGGTCGGCCGTCTGCAAAATGGACATTAGAGAACATGCAACCCATTAAACAAGGATATATTCAAATTAGGACTGTCAAAAATACCGGGTTGTTCCTGCTTATTACCCAGTTATCGTAATACTGCACTACTACAATCAGAACACAGTATGTATATGTGGAACGGGACTGTAAAATAAAGTGGCTCCCTTGGCTTCATGGGATAGTAAAGTGTCCATCGAATGTGCAAGTAGTCGGTCATCCAGGTACGCTATGCCTCCTGTTTTTTGAATACTGTGATCCAGGAACTAGGCTGGGAGACACTGACCTAGCAAGATGCCATAACTGAGCACTTTTATAATCAACCAGGCATGCAATGCTCACCCAGTGGGTGAAAACAAGACCTTATTTTATTATGTTTAGAAGTGCTGCTTTACATAAATAAAGCACATCCAAACTACTTTAGTTCACACCAAAATTAGTTCCGAAAGAATAAATAACTGTATTCTTACCGTCTCCTTGGTAAGTCCACCTCACTGTCCACCTCGCCCTCTTCTTCTTCTGAGGAAACGCCACGTCGCTGGTGGAATTCAACACAATTCGTTCAAGCATGCTTAATGATTAAGGCCCAAAACAGCACTGCAAAAATAACACACGTGAATTTCTCATTTGTCTATTTTAACTATCTTTACCATTTTGATTTTTGCTGCGTTTGTTTTTATTTGCGACAAACCTGCAGTTTGATAAATGCATTATTTCTAAATGAAAGTCCTAAATGCACTCATGTAAGCTATAATGGGCTCTTCCTTTAAACCAGCGGTTCTCAATTCCAGTCCTCACGAACCACCGCTCTGCTCATGTTTCTCATCACTTCAGAGGTTTGTTCTATTCGACCGCAAGTGCCCTGTGAAGTGGACATCACAGGATATTCTGCCATGAGTCCACTTCGAAGGAAGCGTATATGTTCCATTCAAAGGGCAAAGACAATTACAATTATTTATTTACAGAGGTATATTAAGTCACATTTCACATTTCTCTAGTAAGTTTCGTCTATGTGTGAAGACGCTGCAGGCCGTGGCATAGCACAGTTTCATGAATGAATGTTCCGAAGGGAAGTAAACTTAAGTGGATTTCCCGTGTTCAGGGAGTAGGGAGCAGTGAACACTGTGTAGGGATCATGTCAATCGGAACACAGTTCATGCACGGAGCTCTCTTCTAACGAGCTAGTTATCTGAATCAGGTGCGTTGAATAAGAGAGATATGCAAAAATATGCAGAGCGGGGGTCGCCAGGACTGGAATTGAGAACCACTGCTTTAAACTACTAAATGTTTGATCATGTGACATGTGCGTCATGTGGTAACATGTAAACTGATGGGTTTTACTCAAGTTAAATTAAATAAACGGGAAAATCGGCTGACTTATGAAAGTTTATTAAACATGTATTACTATTATTATGTTGAAAACAGCTGAGTAGAATTTTTTCAGGTTTCTTTGATGAATAGAAAGTTCAGAAGAACAGCATTACAAAAGATAAATGCAAATCTTTGGATCTTTCTCTTCATCAAAGAATCCTGAAAAAATGTGCTCAACTGTTTTAAATAATAATAATAAATGTTTCTTGAGCAGCAGATCAGCATATTATACTGATTTCTGAAGATCATGTGACACTGAAGACTGGAGTAATGATGCTGAAAATACAGCTGCGCATCACAGAAATAAATTACAGTTTACAATATATTCACATAGAAAACAGTTATTTTAAATAGTAAACATATGACCCGGAAACCGATCGAGCTCAGCCATCTTGTAAGACATCTCAATTCCCTAACTGCACCGCGAGGAGGCGAGGATCGAGGAGTGAGGAGGCTTCCTGAAGAGCTCTGAGCGACGATACACAGTTGTATCCTCTGCGGAACTGTTTTTCATCGAAAAACCTGATGCACATATAAATTGTCCTCGCCCTTCACATCTGTTATAATATTTTTTGAATCAGTCACTTCAACTCATTCTATCTTCACAATAACCACTTTCATAAATAGTATTCTAAATTAAATATAACAAATACAAACGTGTATTTGGCATGGCATGTTAAGCAGTGACAGCACTGTCTTGTGTAAAATGCTAACTGAAACTCTTAATGAAACTTTTTAAAATTCATGTATGCCTAATGAGCTCATATTAAATGAGAAGTGATAGGAAAGGTGAGGAAAAATGGTGAAAAACGTAAAAGGATTAAGGCTATAAATTTTTGTTCAAATTTAGAATATTCATCGCTTGGTAAGCAGAAGAGAACTCTTTAAAAAAACATTAAAAATCTTACTGTTCAAAAACTTTTGACTGGTAGTGTGGGAATTGCATATTTTTAGTTTTGATATTTGGGATATGGCCACTGGGCAAGTTTTGTTACGCATACCTGGCAACCCTGCTTAGATAATTCCTTATAGCGATCATCACAAAGCAGAAGTGTATTGTTAGAGGATGTCTGTGGCCCAAAGTTCTGAAATAAGGACTTTACATTTTTTTTTACTCAAATTCCCTTTTGGTTAATTTGCATGTGAGGTGACAGGAGATACAATCCGAGGCCATTTATCTAGTTTGAATCAGTCACTTCAACTCATTCTATCTTCACAATAACCACTTTCATAAATAGTATTCTAAATTAAATATAACAAATACAAACGTGTATTTGGCATGGCATGTTAAGCAGTGACAGCACCGTCTTGTGTAAAATGCTAACTGAAACTCTTAATGAAACTTTTTAAAATTCATGTATGCCTAATGAGCTCATGTTAAATGAGAAGTGATAGGAAAGGTGAGGAAAAATGGTGAAAAACGTAAAAGGATTAAGGCTATAAATTTTTGTTCAAATTTAGAATATTCATCGAATTTAAAATAAAAACCCCACACATAAAGGCATGTCATATATTTCAAACAGGGCATCTTGCTTTATTAATATTTATTATGAATGTCTTAAATAACAAACTTTAACAACATAAGGGCAGATCCCTTTAGCGCAGCTGATGACGCTTTGAAGTGACGCTAAAGGGAGTGAGGGTATATCATTTCACTTGATTCAACTCCTCCGTCCTCGCGTCTTTTCCTTGCGTCCTTCCCTCGCATCCTGAAGGGGTGGAGCTAAGACGCGAGGAAAGGAAACGAGGATGCACAAATAAGAACTGAGAAGCACCCCTTGTTTGCGTCAAAACTGAAACCAAGCTGTTCACACAGAACGCATATTTCGCGCATATTTCTGGACATCTATCACCGTTGCACTCGCGTCTCACACAAAAGAAAGCCATGTAAAATTAATGCAATGTTTCACGCATGTTTAGAAAGCCATGTAAAATGAATGCAAGTTCAACTTTGAAAATACATATGTCGAGACTTTATGGCAGGTTTTTCCCCATCCCACTGCAACTCGTGTTTTTAAATGAAAAATGTACTCCGTGTGACTGGCTTTCGGCCCTTTGTATTAAACTATGCATACATACATGATGCTGTTTTGTTTATAGTTGTTTAAGTAACTTTAATTATAATTGGTTTATAAACAATAATTTAAACATTATTAACTTTTTTTCACAGATAGTCATGTTTTCTTATGCTTTGAATAAACGTGCATTAGTAATATTTTGCTCGATGCGCCCTCTTGTGGCCTCAGGAGAAAAGCCAAAAGCTTTTCTTTACCCTAACTGAATAACAAACTTTAACAACATAAGGGCAGATCCCTTTAGCGCAGCTGATGACGCTTTGAAGTGACGCTAAAGGGAGTGAGGGTATATCATTTCACTTGATTCAACTCCCCCGTCCATAATTTAAACATTATGCACTTTTTTTCACAGATAGTCATGTTTTCTTATGCTTTGAATAAACGTGCATTAGTAATATTTTGCTCGATGCGCCCTCTTGTGGCCTCAGGAGAGAAGCCAAAAGCTTTTCTTCACCCTAACTGAAATTATGCATTTTAAATTTGAATATAATTCAAATTTTGACAATATTTAAGTACAAAATTCGAATTTAGTTTTTCAGCCATTTTGACAGCCCTAAAAAGGAATGGCGACCAGTCCAGTGCAAAGATCTAAGATATGCACCTTTCCTTACCAAGTCAAGTCACCTTTGTTTTAATAAGAATATAATCAGTCGGTTCAGTGTGGATTAATGTGCATACACAGAAATCTGTATCTCCGAAAACCCTGACGATGAAAATGAAAACTCGGGCATAGAGAGATGCGCACCTGTTTGCGTGTGATCGCAGCTCGATACAGTATGGCTGATGGAGTCAGATGACTGCCGCTGGATCCTCTGGGTAATCGCACTGCCCCGCTTCCCTCTTCTCTCTCCTCTCCTACATGAGTTCGGCCCACCGCTCCACTTCGGCCACAGCAGGGTGAATCAGGGCTGCTGGAGAAGGGCAGTGAAGCGGCGTCTTCACTCGCTGTGTCACTTCTGGGCGGAGTCTCGTCCAGACCGGCCCCCGCTTCAGCTCCACCGCCGGGCTCTCTGCCCAGGGCTTCGGTCGTGGCAGCTCCACTGACTCCTTCTTCAGCGCGGCGGGTGGAGCAGAGCAGATCTGGGCTGGACGAGGACAGCTTCAGCGGGGGCGGCTCCAGCTGGCCCTCCCTCATCGCGGCCCCTGAAGCAGTTTCAGTGAGGGGCGGCGCGGGTGTCGTTGTGTTGGGCAGCGGGGGCTCTCTTTTTTGGCTAGCAGGGGCAGAAGGGTGCTTAGGCCCTGACAGATCCCCGCTGCTTCCCTTGCCGCTCCTCCGGTGACGAGTTTTCACCCTGCGGGCGCGGCTAGGTGAGGTAGGCCCTCGGTTTGCACATGGCGGGACAGTCACCTGCAGCACACCAGCGTCCATCTTGGGGAGAATGATCTCTGATCTCAGGAGGTCAGGTCTGGATATGGCATACGTTACATTACATATATCAAAAACTAAAGAAAAAAATCACAGTTTTGTTTTATTTTAGTTTAATCATGACAACTCTCTTAATTGCATTCAGCATAATAATGGAAATTATGATAATGTATTTGGTCTTGGCAGACTATATCTGCTACGCACACTTGCTGCTTCCAAAACTTACACAAGCTGTGAGAAAGTAAGACTTAATGCTGCTGCAGAAATAGACATACATGATATAGCTGTTCCACATAACTGATCTAGACAGGTGGTGCTGGGGGAGGTGGAGGGTTTTAGAGGAACTCTGAACACCACAGCACACTAAACCAAACTATTTAAATCTTGAGCTAGCAAGATCATTGGCTGCTGATACAGCAGAGGTCAATCAGCTGCTATGTAGTAAACAGTGTACTTGCTAGTAGATTACATGTCAATGAATGTCCAAGAACTTTCTCTTGACAAACGTTTCTTTTGTACTTTTGTGCTGTTGCAGTAATATGTGCAAAATGGAGCAAGTCTCATCCTTTCTTCCCAGAATTATGTTGCTTTGGGAATGCATGCATTTAGGATTTTCAGCCGTGTCCATGTTTGTGGAAATGTCAAAGATACTTTTCTAAACATTTAATCGTGTACATATTCTATATACCTTGGATGTTTTTTTGAGAACTTACAGTGAAACTGGAACTACTCACATGCTTGTTTGAATTTGAACTGCTGCATTCATGCATACTGTTGCTGTGCAGAGTGTTTTATACATATACATACGTTCACATAGAAGACATTGAGAAACATTGTGTATAAGACATATAAAACTTTGATAAATGGACATATTGTACACATTCTTCAAATGACTGATATGGACATGGATAAGGTGATTTTGTATACTGGGTCTCGATGACTAACCTCATGCTGTTATGTAATTATTAATAATTGAGAGCCAGTGTGAAGAACGTCTGTTCTTACCTCTTGCCGTGAGAAGGCAGTTTCTGGGGAACGCTTCTCTTCTTGATGAGTTTGTCCACTGTGGTTGAGGGGTGATGTTTGAAGAGACCAGGATGTTTCTTATCCAGACACTGTTCCCTCCTTAATCAAGAACAAAGCAGCATTAGCACTTCATGGTGTTATAAATGAAGATATCAGAAGCCGAATTTTAATAATCTCAAAGTGAGGAGCCCTTTCCATGAATAGGGCACAAAATAGGGCCTAAACATGGGAGAGCTCACCTGGCCTGAACATGGAAAGGACTGACAGATTAAGAGCTCTTTCTCGATTTCTTTTTCTCTGTGGTGATTCATGACTGTTTATAGCCGGTTTATTCTGATAATACACAAGACTTCATTGCTACGGTAAATACAGTATGTTTCTTCACTGTTTTTTGTGAAGGGGGGCCAGTCTTTTCAATGTGATAAGTCAATCTCTTTTTTTGAGGTGGAATATTCTCACAATTGCAGTCTTATTTCTCTCTCTCTCTCTCTGAAGTGGCCAAGAGCAATGTGATCTGGCCTGGCAACTGTGTGCTGAGCTACAAAATACTATTTCAAAGCGCCATCTAGTGGATATTGAGCGACACACAACAAATGTATCTAATTTCCAATAAGCATATCTCTGTTTTTGACAGAAAGCATGAAAAAGCACCTTTTTAAAGGCAGCATCTGTACGTTCTCAATGCACTGTATGTGGCAATATCGATACTAGAACTTAGGGCCCTTGTCCGACAGCTTATCAGAATTCTCAGCCCGAGTCCGACTGGAGCCCATGACTGTTTTTTTTTCTCCTCCCCTTTACACAGCCTACTGATGCAGCCATTAGTTCAGTTCTGTTTTTAATGGCAAAGTGGTTATATTTATTTTAATTTCTTTATTAAGGTAATTTAGAAAAAAAGTTTGGAGCATTTTTTGTTAGTTAAACACAAGTTTTTGTTTTTTAAAGTGACGACCAAGCGGCCAGCGGCCGACAGTGAGTTTACCGGATTTTTACCACACTTCAAGCATATCACATTATTAGTTTTAAACATTTAACCTAGATAAATGTGCGCTGTCAGGTGCATATCCAAGTGTTTGTGCGGAGAGTGGAAGCTAAAGTGAGCTTAATGCACAGAGGCGCCAGCGCAATCACTTATATTTTTTTCCCTAACAGTGGAATCAACTTAATCAGCTGTCATTTTTGCTCATACAGATAAGAGTAATACATCATGCGAAACTGTAAAGTCTACTTTTATTTGTGTGCACTCACAATGACAACAAATCATTGTGCTTTAGTAAAATAAAGAAAACAAACAGGATGCGCTTTCTGCCGTCTCGGTCTCCGTTAACTGTGCAGCACGTCACAAAAATGAACGGAAAGTCAGTGTATGGGCTACTTGCCTCATAAACATGAGAAATATATAAAGCTCGAAATGTCTACTTTAAAACGAAGCAATTCAATCGAAACGAAATATCTCTCTTTATGTAATCCGACCGTGTGAAAGGTGCATTGCGGAGATGGCGAGTCAGCATCGTCTACTTCATCTACGCAGCCGACACTGACCCAGAAAACACTAGTTTCTTAATAAATAATTAAAATATCTCATTGCTATTTTTCCCGACACATACCGGTTTGGAAAAACATGAGTGTGCGTGAATGATGACAATATTCTCTCTTTTTTTTATAGTTGTACTCTAAAATAAAATTATTATATTAAAAACTCAGTTTTTTACAGCATAATATCTTTATTATTAGATATATCTTGTTTGGTTTAACCAGTGTTTTATGTGTATGTTATAGGTGTATATACTGTATGTGTGTTTTACCTGAGCAGCTCTTTCTCTTTGAGCTCCAGCTGCAGCATCACGGCGTTGAGCTCCATGTACAGATTGTTGGCTCTCTCTAGCTTTCTCTCGTAGTGATCTCTGATGTCAAGAGCATGCCTGTTAAAAGGAGTCAGATGTCATGCTCAGTAACAACCCTTTAAAGGACACAAGGACACGTTGCAAATGTCCACTGCTTTATTTCTTCTCTCTTTCTCACAACACAGTTACTGTGTAAATAAATACACAACGTATAACCTCATCAAACATGCTATTTTGGTGGAGTTCTACAGGAGACTGAATGTGTCAGTCAAAAAAAAAAAAGGTTTCTGTGATTAATTGCAATACATTAATTTTCAACACTTTCATTTAATAGTGTCCTTGTTACATGTTCCATGTACTTGCTATAGTAATAACAGTAAATTATGCATGATTACATGCAACTAACCCTAAAGCAATCGCTAATCCTAACCCAGTGCTTTCTTAGAGAAGTACACTGTAAGTACAGGTAAGTGCACATATTGTAAAATAAAGTGCAGTTTTTGAGTTGAGTTAGCGGGGCTCTATTAATGGTTTTGGCAGGACAGCGTTTTGTGCATGTGTCTGTTGCTGACCTGAGTTCCTCTCGTCGCCGGTTGATCAGCTCTTCATCCAGACGGTGAAGACACGTGCCCTCTGACTTGATCTTCTCAAAGTGTTGCTTGACCTCCTCACGCCACTCGGCCTGCACACACATACAGAGATGCATAATGCTGGATCTCAAATCATCAGCAGTCATTATCTTTGGCTTTAACAACACTGTTGAAATGGCCAGAGATGTGGCACTCACTTTTGTCCTTTCTATTGATTTCTTCAAAAATGCAACTCAGTGGCTTGAATATGATGAGCATGTTTTTCATTTCTGATGTAAAATGTTTTATTGTTTTTAAATGTTTTTAAAGCAGGAAGTCAAAAAGTGTTTTTTTTTTAAATTGCATGACAAGACACGTTTAGTTCAGATTGTTAAATGACATGTTGTGACACCCAAAAACTTGAATTAGTAATTCATGATATTCCTAAAAAATACTTTCTACCCTGAAAAATACTTTTAAAAACCCTTTTGAAAATAACGATTAAGCTGCGAACTCCTTACCTCTACTATTACCTTTAACTTAGAGTCATTAAACGTTCCTTGAAAATGGTCTTTAAAGTGCATTTCTGGGAACTTCACAGGTGTTTTAAACTAGATTTTGAACATATTTTGTCTTGTTGCATTTCTAGGCAAACAAAAGTACATACTTTACGTTTCGCCACACATGACGTTCAGAGTTGAATGAGCGTCTCACCTGAGATTTGAAGTAGGTCTCCTGCGGGGTGGAGAGCACGTCTGCAGACGCGATGTCCAGATGCAGCAGAATCTGCCTGAACGACGGCCTGTTCCTGGGTTTGCAGTTCCTACACACACACGTTAGCATTACAAGAGTCACCTAGAAGTTATTACCAGTCAGTTAAATAATCTCTGCTTATTGCATCTTCTCCTTGTCATTTTGCAGAGAGATATTCTATTTCCATGTGATTTTCTCGTCCTTTCTTTCTTTTCTGAAAAAAGTTTTTTTTTTTCACTTCAGCATACTTTTAAAAAGAGCTCATTAAGGAAAGAATACACCTTAAGTGTCAACTGAATGTAATGTTTTCAGACACCGAATTGAATCTAAAATGCCATTAAATGTATTGTACTGTAGATTTATATTAAATGCATTTGGCTGAACTTTAGAGTGTTTTTGACCCACTTAAATAGGACTTCAGTACATCTTTATATATAATTTCATAATTACTGCTATTGTCTGTAAAATATGGTTATAGTGTTGCTGCCGAATGTACTGACAATCATTTATTGAAAACTAAAATAAACTTTAATGTCATTTAAATTGAAAAGTGTATGTCATGTTTTTTAAATATGTGACCCTGGACCACAAAACCAGTCTTAAGTGTCAATTTTTGAAATTGAGATTTCTGAATAAATAAGCTTTCCATTGATGTATGGTTTGTTAGGATCGGACAATATTTGGCCGAGATACAACTATTTGAAAATCTGGAATCTGAGGGTGCAAAAAAATCTAAATATTGAGAAAATCATCTTTAAAGTTGTTCAAATGAAGTTCTTAGCAATGCATATTACTAATCAAAAATTAAGTTTTGATATATTTACGGTAGGAAATTTACAAAATATCTTCATGGAGCATGATCTTTACTTAATATCCTAATGATTTTTGGCATAAAAGAAAAATCTATAATTTTGACCCAAGCAATGTATTGTTGGCTATTGCTACAAATATACCCCAGCGACTAGTGAGGAAGTTGCAATTCAGTACATTTTCAATATATAAACTTTGAATGTAATATTAAATAACACACTACAATTACAGCTAGAATCCACTACTTTACATGTGCTTCAGTATGTTAGTCAACACATCAAAATGAGTGTACACGACAAAAGATTATTAAAACAGAATGATTTAAAATGAACTTTAAGCTAAAACGTTTAATCTGACATTATTACAAACTGCACTTTTTAAAAGTCTACTTAAGTGTGTTAAGAAACACAGTCACGACAGTACATCTCTCTGTAAATTCACTTAAGTGGCTTTTCATGACATTCAAATTATATGATCTGCAATACAGCTAAAATTCTGAAAACACGCTTTCTTGCTTGGTTTCTCACCAGCACTGTCTGAGCAGGATTTTGAAGCCATCAGGGCAGCTTTCAGGAAGAGGAAGCTGCAGGCTGTTGTTTCCCACGCCCCATATGATAGCGGAGGAGTCCACGTCTTTATACGGGATCTCACCGGTCAGCATCTCCCACAGCACCACACCGAACGACCTGCGGACGCCACACATCACATCACCGACAGCTGCACTCATCTCCTGGACTTCAGTGCGTGCAATTTCTTTTCTTTCACAGCTCCGTTCGTTGTGAATTAGGCTCATTATAGATAGATTATAGTTCTTCTGCTCATGAACGTCTACGACCACCGTTCATTTACATATCAGCCTCCCTCAAAACTTCCCTTACAGACCAGCACATACTGATAAGACATACGATATGAATGAGATCTTGTGGCCAACACTGTCCGAAAACGTAAAAAATGTTCCTTTAGAGGTACACTGTAAAAACGGATTGTCATTTTAATGGTAAAACACTGAGAAAATGCTACAGTAAAAACCTGTTCATTGGTTAACGGTCAGTTTCCAAACTCTATTAGATTTAATGAGACATTTCAAGCAATTGTTAAAGTATTATAAAGGCAAAAAAATAAGGTTACACTTTATTTTAAGGTGTCCTTGTTACAGTGTAATTATAGAGTAATAGTAATTAACTACATGTACTTACTATATGGTTAGGGTTTGGCTTAGGGTTACTTGCATGTAATTAATTGTTATTATAATAGTAAGTACATGTAACATGTGTAACAAGGACACCTTAAAATAAAGTGTTACCAAAAATAATTTTTTGTAATTTGGTATATTAACAATATTTCAGTTGATGAAATATATACGTTTTGTTTGTTTGTTTTGTTTTTGTTCAGTCTGTAAAACTGTATTTTTCCACACTAAAGTTCACAGATTTTGTTAGTTTTTTCAGTGTAAAACAGCTCGTCACTGGGGCAGCACCCTCAAAAGGAAGACTATGTACCTTATCTACTCCTAAAAGGTGCATATTAGTACACTGGAGTATGAATATGCACCCTATGAACCTTTTTATGAAACTGCATTAAATACTCCTCCCAGACCCAATGATTACGAATGATCGTACCAGATGTCCACTTTCTCAGACACGGGCTCGTTCCGAATCACCTCGGGCGCCATCCAGGCCACAGTGCCTGCAAACGACATCTTGGTGCTCTTGTCTCTGAGCTCCTTAGACGTGCCGAAGTCTGAGATCTTCACCAGGTCGTCGTGTGTGATCAGCATACTGACAGAGAGAAGACACGGGTGTAAGGCACACTTTCAGTTTGCTCATGCTTCCAGACACAGTTGTGTGGATTGGTACAAAGCAGCACCATACTTGGGTGATTTGAGATCTCTGTGGATGATCTTGTGCAGGTGGAGGTAGTTCATGCCGCCTGCGATGCCCATGGCCCAGTCCACCAGCAGGGACGGCGTGATCTTCCTGCCGGCCCTCAGCACCTCGTAGAGCTGGCCCTGCGCGCAGTACTCCATGATGAGGCAGTAACACGGAGCCTGCGTGCACACGCCCCTGAAACACAATAAATAAAAAAATAAATAAGTAAATGAATGAATGAATGCATGCCCCTGGAAATCAATTTAAGGAGTTAAATATTGCCATGTAATGGGAAAGTTCATTTCTGTTGTCGATCAGAAGGTGCTCCAAAAAGAAAAGTAAGTGTAGAGCCCTGTCACAATATAATTCTTCTGTTTTCGTTAGGCCAGGGGTGACCAACCCTGCTCCTCGAGGGTCAAGGTCTTTAGGATCACTAGACACTTTCAGGCAGATGTGCTGAACTCTGCAGGAGCTCGATTAGACACCCTACTTCCGTGTTATGTATTCGAATTCAATGGGAGACATGTAACAAATGCTTGACATAGAGATATGAGTTTCCCAGGTGCACTTGAAGGCAGCAATATTTCTTCATTCATCTTCTTCTGTTTAATGGTGATTTGCATCCTGTGTATATCGCCACCTACTGGACGGTTGTGCAACCATCTTTCATCTAATCCTATTTTTCTCTTTCAACTTTCTTCATGCCATATTTTAGTGATGCATGACGTATTACAGTGAATAAAAATTATATCATTTGTTTGATGCTAAATAAATAAATTAAGAAATAAAGACTGAACAAACTAAAAAAAAAAAAAAAGTCTGCGCTTGCAAAGGTAATACCTCTGTTTAAGGTTAATGTGTTATGTTTAGCCATTTTGCTTCCATATTTGTGAGTGAGAAATCACAAGTCTTTTTATTATTATTATTACGGAAATATATTATATATATATATATTATATAAGAAAAAAACCCTGATTGCAGATCAAGGATGTGTGACATGAGAAGAGTTTTTATTTTCTATGTGAGATAATAAAAGAGCAATTCCAGCAATTTACGGACGTGACATTTGCAGTAAAAATTTGAAATAGAAATTCTCATAGAATATATTAATTAACAATATATTGAAACATCTGTATATATTTTCCTAAACGCC
Source organism: Sinocyclocheilus rhinocerous (assembly GCF_001515625.1). Classification (NCBI taxonomy): domain Eukaryota; kingdom Metazoa; phylum Chordata; class Actinopteri; order Cypriniformes; family Cyprinidae; genus Sinocyclocheilus; species Sinocyclocheilus rhinocerous. The sequence continues at coordinate 163,167 of NW_015650319.1, read as the reverse complement.
TGGCAATAGAGTTCAGACATCAGAAAAATATCAGTCTATAAAAGTGTTTTATCTTTTTAGATGAGGGAAATACACATGACAAAAAAGATGCAAGTTTTTGGGAAACAACATATTTTATAAACTTTCTGTGAATGACAATGCACAAACCAGAAGCAACAATATCTGCCGAATGGAGAAGGGTTGGCTCTTTACAGAACATAAAATATCTATTCTATTTCGATTTTTGTTTTCACATTTTGACATTCTGAAAGCAGAATTCATCTAACTGTGTATAAAAAATATGTGTATAAAATGCTTTAAAAACTTTAACCCTTAATTGCATGGATGTTTCACCAATCATTATTACAGCGACCTTGACCTATATATCCAACTGCTGCAATAGCATAAAACTCTCCTGATATTTTAATAACAATTACAAAAGAATAAAATAAGGCATATTTCGTTACCTTTTGAAACTTGGAAGGGTTCAGTTTGAGCAGATGATTTTACCATCGCTGTCATCGTCAGAGCGCACTTCAACAGTACATTCAGCATCTGCCTCATATTCAGGATCTCAGCCATATTCTCAAAACTATCATTTTCAATGACTTCATATTCAATATTTTGATCACTGGCAGCTTATTCACCACATCCAGCATCAAATGACAGTGACATTTATATTTAATTGTGTACAGTAATTGCTCTGCAGTAAAGCCATTCAAGCCAGTTCAGTTTTTGCTGATGATATTCTTTGGGTATATGTCTGCGGTAATTATGAGAGAAACCTCATGTCATCGTTGTCTATCAAACAGTGCCACCTTGAGGAATAAAGGTGAATTGCACTTATTGAGTTGTCAGGTGTTTAATTATTGTTGCACAGGAAAAATTTTAAAACTAACTTTAAAAAATGAAGGAGAGAGAGGGTAGTGAATGACGTCCCATTTCACTAAAGTTGCATTTAAGGGTTAACAGAGACCTCTGCTGTGTATTTAAACTTTGGCCTTTCAGTTAATCAACTTAAAACTAAACTTGTAATGCAAATGGTTATGGATTATGTATAGCATGTGATTATACAGCATGTAATCACGCCATCTCTCAGGCTGTTAAGACCCACATTAAAATAAATTCCCATCAGCCTACAGCAGAGACAGATTCAGTTATAACCTAAAAATTGATTTGACGCTTTTAAATGATCTAATAGACCCATGCCGCTCCAATTTGTTGTTGATCAAGATCATTTAAATGGGTGGCTGTCATGAAAACTTGTTTTAATGACACAAACATCCATTAAATAATTAAGATGCAAAACAGGTTAAATAAAAATATTCTGAATATATAATATAGTGCAAATATTTATAAGAAATGCTCCTCTCCAGAGTTATTTATGGACACTGAATGGCTCTCCTGAGGTGGGCAATGTGACGCTGGCTGTACAAGCTGTTTATGATTTCTCTCTGTGGCTGAATTACTGAGATGTGATACATTTCAGTACGTTTTTCTGTTTCTTTCAACACACCTTCTGATGTTCATTCATGTTTACTTCGTGCTATAACTAGTAGTAAAGAGGAAGAGATCAGTCATGTGCGTGCCGGACTGCTGCTTGAACTGAGGCGCGACGATCTGTCATCCCACATTAAAGAGCGTCAAAATTCCTTTTTACGGTTATAAGATGGAAGGCGTGCTATGATTTAGTGAAGTTTTATAGCACATAGGGTTGCAAACTTCCGGGAATTTTCAGGGCTGGAAACTTTCCATAGGAATTAACAGGAATATATGGGAATTAATGGGAATAAACTGGGAAATTGCTAAATTGCAGGTTAGCCTATAACAGGGTACTTAAATGTAATTGAAAAAAATATTTTGCTGCATAATTTTGGTTAAAACAACCAGATTTAATGTAATTTTCAGTTGAATTTCTTCCCTGCGTATTCCTCAAATCACATTCACACAGCACTGCTATTGAGGCCACACCTCTATGTCAGCGGAGACCAGGACAACTAGATGAGCCCCAGAGACAGATCCCCAGTGAAGACCTTGTCTCCTAGATGGCCACTGGGACAAGACACAATCTGTATTGTTAAAAGCGCTATATAAATAAAGGTGACTTGACTTGACATGCACTGTTCAATCCTCTATGCACCGATAATTTCTTGAATCCTGCACACAAAATAATTAAAAAAATGTTCATCTCGGTGAGTAGTCATGTAAATTACATAAATTTCATAAATTTATGTTTAAAACTTTCTTGTGCTGTGTGTAAGCTATTGTGCACCAAAAATGTACCATTGTATAAACAAATACACTGACTGAGCAAACATTTAGGTGAGATAAAAAATTTAAAAAAAAAAAAACTCTATCTAAGAAAATACATTCCCCCACATACAATCCCTCTTAGTCACTTAAGGGGGAATTCACCCCCACCCCCCCTACATCAATTCAAGTAAGCCTTGACATTACTTGGGTAAATATAGTTGATCTGTGGTATTAAAGTTCAACTAGAAAATACAAAACTGTGTTTATACAGTAGCTAGCTAGCCAATAAATCAGATATGCTAAATGTAAGCTAGTTAGCACTATTTCATTGACAATTTAGCTAGCTCAAGCTGTGATGGTTTTCTTCAACCTTTGCTAGCCAGTTTTCTATTATCATACAGGAGTACAGTATTGGTAAAAAGTTTGGACACATTACTATTTATAATTTTTGAAAGAAGTCTCCTATGCTCATCAAGCCTGAATTAATTTGATCAAAAACAGATCAAAACAGTAGAATTGTGAAATATTATTACAATTTGAAATAATGGTTTTCTGTTTTAATATACTTTAAAATATAATGTAGTTCTGTGATGCAAAGCTGAATTGTCATCAGCCATCACTCCAGTCTTCAGTGTCCTGATCCTTCAGAAATCATTATAATATGCTGATTTATTAAGTTTGGAAACAGTTGTCTGTAATTTTTTTCTTTTTTTGTTGAACAAAATGAATACTTTTATTCAGCAATGATGTGTTAAATTGATAAAAAGTGATAGTAAAGACTTAGCTTAAAAGAACAGAATTTATTAAAAACAGAAATCTTTTCTAACAATATATTTATTCATCAATGAATCCTGAAAAAAGGATCACAGGTTCCAAAAAAATATTAAGCAACACAAATGTTTCCAAACACTGATAATAAATCACCATATTAAAATGATTTCTGAAGGATCATATAACACTGAAAACAGGAGTGATAAAAATTCAGCTTTGCATTACAGAAATAAATTATATTTTAAAGTATATTAAAAGAGAAAACTATTATTTTAAATTGTAATAATATTTCACAATATTGCTGTTTTTTCTGCATTTGTGATCAAATAAATGCAGGCTTGAATGATGAGCATAAGGGACTTCTTTCAAAAACATTGAAAACTGTAATGTGTCCAAACTTTTGACTGGTACTGTATATAATAGGTTATAGTTTGTTTTAGCAAGCATGCTGATTGAGAAGTATTTATTAATCTAGCCTATTTCTATTCATTTGCATCAATTGTAAAATGTTTATTAAAATGTATATATCTGTGCATTGCATAAGTGTTTTTACAATCTTTTTTCTAATCTTATTCTACAGAACAATGCCACACACACCATCTCATGTGTGAATACATTTAATCTCAGCCAATGTGGAAGAAAAGGCTCCAGTACAGCTGCAAATACTGTGCAAAGACCTATGTTAAGAATGCCACAAAGATGCAGCAGCATATAACCAAGTGCCCAAAGTTTTCCCAGAGCTCAAAACAAGCAACTCCAGACAAGAGTACATCTGCTTCCATTCGATGTGAAAATGATTCAGATTCAGACACCCCTGCATTTCCATCATCTCTGATGGGTGGTCAAAAGTCCGGGGACAAGGAATTATCAACTTCATTGTCACCACCCCTCAAACAGTATTCTATAAGAGCACAGACACACTGGCCTCTACACTGATGATGAACTGAAAGCAGTCATCAATGACCTTGGATCTGAGAAGGTTTTTGCACTTGTAACTGACAATGCTGCAAACATGAAGGTTGCTTGGGCACACGTGGAAGAGACCTACCCTCACATAACAACAATTGGCTGTGCTGCCCATGCTCTTAATCTTCTCCTTAAGGACATCATGGCACTGAATACAATGAACACACTGTGCAAGACAGCAAAGCAAGTAGTGAAATATGTGAAGGGCAAACGGGTAGCACCAGTAATCTACCTCTCTAAGAGAAAAGAAAAACAAAACAAGAACACCACACTGAAGCTCCCCAGCATCACTCGATGGGGTGGGGTTGTCATCATGTACGAAAGTTTGCTAGAGGGGAAGGAGTCTTTGCAAGAGATGGCCATATCCCAGACTGCAGTCATTGAAAGTGCCATCAAGAGAATCCTGTTGGATGATGTGTTCTGGGAAAGAGTGACTAGCAGCCTGAGAATCCTCAAACCAATAGCAGCAGCTATTGCCAAGACAGAAGGAGATACTGCCATCATGTCAGATGTTAAATGTCTGTTTGCTGAGCTCAAAGAAGAAATACAAACTGTCCTGCTCACCTCCCTGCTGCTGCAAGCAGAGGAAACTGCAGTGGTCAAATCACTGGAGAAGCGCCAAGAGTTCTGCATGAAACCAATACACGCAGCAGCATACATGCTGGACCCAAAGCATGAGAAAAGCATACTCTATGTTGAAGAGATCAGCAGTGCTTACACTGTTATTTCTGCCATGTCTCACCATCTGGGTCTTGATGAAGGCAAAGTTCTCGGCAGTCTAGCAAAGTACCGTACCAAGCAAGGCCTTTGGGAATGGGATCGGATATGGCAATCGTGCCAGCACATATCTGCATCTGCCTGGTGGAAAGGACTTTGTGGATCTGAGACCCTTGCACCTGTAGCCTCTATCATCCTCCAAATTCCACCAACATCAGCCGCCTCTGAGCGCAACTGGTCACTGTTTGGGAACACACACACTAAGGTTCTCAACAGGCTCACAAATGCAAGAGTTACTAGAAACTAGTGGCCATCCGGGCAAACCTACGGCTCTTTGAGCTTGACACAGAGCCATCCTCGACAAGGCTGGACAGTGACACCGAAGACGAAGACGAGTCAGATGTTGAGGAAGCAGACATGGAGGATGCTGTTGAGGTCCAGGAAGAAGCCATTGAGACCTGAATAGATTAAAAGGAAAAATGCAGAAACCAGAGACTTAAGAAGCTTGAGAGAAAATGCTTTCATTTCAGTTTTGAATGGGACTTTTTTTAGAAGGGGAAGGGTGGGGAATGCGTTCGTTTTACAGCAAACATAAGGAAATATGTTTTTTTTACATTCAACGTTTATGCTTTTGTGTTGCTCAATGAAATAATTAATTAAAGTTCTACTTACGATTAAATCTAAAGTTAAAAATATAATTTTTAATATGTATTAGTTTGCTTGCATGTCAGCTTATGAACAAAATGTTTATAGTTAAGTTTGTATATACAGTTTATATGAATTCCCCCAAATTTCTAAATAATTCAAATTAATTCCTGTAAATTCCCATAAATTCCCGTGAATTCCTGTAAAGTTTCCAACTTGGAATATTTCCAAAATTCCCGAGACAAAGCTCCCATGGAAATGTTCGCAACCCTAATAGCACATTAGTTGAAAACAGTGTGGACTAAAAGATCAATCTTGGGATTTAATAACTGATATCAGTTTGTTAAAAAAAAAAAATGTTGAAATCAGGAAATTAATAATTTCAACCCAGCCCCATTTGAAGAGCTGCAGAGATATTCAAGCACAATATTTTCCTCATTTGTTTGTGAAATAAAATTATTATAGGCTGTAAATTGTTAAATTGTAGCCAATATAAATTTACTTGCAAGTGTCATCTTTGTGTTTTTATTTATGTAGACTATTTTGATCAAGAAATATTTAGAAAAAAGTGCCGTTGTAAAGCACCATACAATTTTTTTTCTGCTTTTATTACACTGTAGATCAAAATAAAAGAATTGATCGGTAGTGTTTTATTTTTAACGTTATTTTTTTAGCATTATTATGGCTGTTCAGAGCAAAGAAGGGATATAAGTTGATCATTATTAGAGTGGAAATAATTTGGCTTCGTACAGAAAGTTTCTAGTTAATTGTATTAATAATTAAATTGTGATCTTAATCTTTAAAACGTTACGGGCGTAACACAGCACTGACGCATTGTGACGTCATGAATCTACCCCTTATAAATCCAAAAATCATCACTGTTAGGACAAAGTGAGTGTATTTATTTTTCAGACAGGTCTCCATCTTTCTACAAAATGCTTACTGACTTAAATTTGAAAAATGGAATTGCTCATAAAAAAAACAACAATTGCTTTATATTATAGTAATACTTTACAAACAAAAAATAAATAATTATATGTTATAACATTGCGTGAAATCTGTCATGCCCACAGGAGCCTCATCAATAGGGCACATACTGTATTTGCTGAAAACCCCTGAAGTAAACAACCCTCCACAGCAGGTTAGCTTTTGGAACAGAAAGTTGAGATTATCCATTTACTGGTTTGAGTTTGAGTATATATACCTGGGTAAGTCACAGCACCTGCTTTCTGGAATACACCCCAGGTTGCCAAGACATTATTTACGCAAATACTCTCAGAAGTAGCCTTCAATTAAGAACTCTGATTTACTAATAAATTGCTGGAGAGTTGCTCAATGCATGTCATGCTGGTCATGAACACTGCTCTGACGCTTGAACAATGAGGATCCAAATGCAGATTTATTAGAGGGTAATCCATAACCAAAGTCCAAAACAGGCAGATGATCAAAACACAGGTAAACAGTCCAAACAGTAGGAAACACAGGCAAATGGTATCCAGGGAGCAGGCTAGGAGTCAAAAACCAGAGACACAGGAAACGAGGGGAATGCTCATAAAAGCACAGGGCTAGCAACCATTATCAAAAAAATGTTTAGGGGAAACATCCTCCTCAATTTCCCCAACAGTAAAGGAGGACCCACTCAACAAAAGCGCATAGTCCAGAAATTCAGCCAGAGATCCTTGAGGACCATCACTGATGAGTTGGGATTTATAGTGTTCATTGAGTCCATAACAAAAGAAATCAATGAGAGCGTAGTCTGGGGGAAATTAGGAATGTCTAGAAAGCTCTTAATATGGTCCTCGTGTGGTCGGTTACCTTGACGAAGATGGATGGTTCTTACTGCTGGATCCATGTTAGCGAAGTCTTCTGTCATGAACACTGCTCTGACACTTGTACAATGAGGATCCAAATGCAGCTTTATTAGAGGGTAATCCATAATCAAAGTCCAAAACAGGCAACCGATCAAAACGCAGGTAAACAGTCCAAACAGTAGGAAACCCAGGCAAAGGATATCCAGGGAGCAGGCTAGGAGTCAAAAACCAGAGACACAGGAAATGAGGGGAATGCTCAGAAATGCAGCTGACACTAACAAGACTTCACAAATACACAGAGTATAATTAGGGAGAGAAGAACAGGATAACCAGGTAACAAGGGGGAGGAGCTAATTAAACACCATGGAAACTAACAAGGGGAGCCATGGAGACAAAGCAAACAGCAGATGAGACGGGCAAAGAATTGTAAGAAATGGAGTCCAGGATAGAATTGCAATGGAGTAGGGAGGAGTGCCCTCTGGTGGATGTCCAGGGCACTCCAGCTGGCGATCGTGACATAGCCCCCCTCCTAAGGATGGGCTTTCAGACACTCCCAACAAGATTAGAAAAGTGCAGGAAGGAGGTGGAGTGGAGGCGGATCGGGGGGGCAGGTTAGAGGGCCAGGTCCATGGAGTGGACCATGGCCTGGAGGCTGAGGCAGAGTCTGAAGCTGAAGAGCACCAGTGCCAAGCAGATGACCACCAGGGCAGAGCAGGCAGCGCTGAAGACCACCAAGGCAGAACTGAAGAGCACCAGGGTGGAGCAGGAGGAGCTGAAGAGCACCACAGCAGATGGGACCGTAGATCCTCACGGCAGAGCAGATGACCACCACAGCAGAGCAAACAGGACTGAACATTCCCACGGTGGAGCAGACAACCACCACAGAAGAGCAGATGGGACCAAAGATCCCCACAGTGGAGCAGACAAGGCAGGAGACCACCAAGGCAGATCAGGCAGATCTGGAACCCACCATGGTGGATCTGAAGGCCACCAAGGCGGAGCAGATGGAACTGCAATAGAGGGCACAGAGAGGTTAGAAATGGCCCCTGTGGCCATAACAGGACATTCAGAGAGTTCAGGAACAACTTTCATGGTTGTGTCTGGATGGGCTAAGAGTTCAGAAACGGCCTCCATGGCCGTGACAGGACAGGCAGAGAGTTCAGAGATGGCCTCATTGGCCATTACAGGACAGACAAGGGATTAAGGGATGGCTTCTTTGGCCATGACAAGACAGGCGAAGAGCTCAGAGACGGCCTCCTTGGCCATGACAGGGCAGACTGTGAGTTCAAATGTGGCCTCCGGAGTGGACTCATGGACTGTAGCGGGCTCTAGAGCGGACATGACTGGCACGTGTGACCACTGTGGTCAAAACAGGACAAGCAGGAAACTCACAGACTGGTGCCAAAATAGGACTGAACTCTGGGACTTGAGCAGGCTCTGGAGCGGATTCGTGGACTGGAGCGGGCTCTGGAGCAGATTCGTGGATCGGAGAGAGCTCTGCCACCTCAGAAAAGTGTATCTCAGACACACAAAATGGCAATCGTCATTACTGGAAGGGCAGCAGAGGGTGGGAGAACCTCTGAGGTCGCCAGGCTTGAGAGCGCAGAGGCCGCCGGAATGCCTGTCGCTCGCACCGACATCAGCGGTGTGCCCACCACACTGGACATTAGGCAAATAATCAAAATACAGGTAAACAGTCCAAACAGCAGGAAACACAGGCAAGGGATATCCAGGGAGCAGGCAAGGAGTCAAAAACCAGAGACACAGGAAACGAGGGGAATGCTCAGAAATGCAGCTGACACTAACAAGACTTCACAAATACACAGGGTATAAATAGGGAGAGACAAACAGGATAACCAGGTAACAAGGGGGAGGAGCTAATTAAACACCATGGTAACTATCAAGGGGAACCATGGAGACAAACAAGGCAGAGGGGCAAACATCAGACGAGACCTGCAAAGAATTGTGAGTCCAGGATAGAATCGCTATGTAGTAGGGAGGTGTGCCCTCTGGTGGATGTCCAGGGCACTCCAGCTGGTGATGTGGTAATATAATAAAATCTTTTTGGAATTTATAAAATGTTAATTTCACTATGGCACAAAATGGAGACATGGGACAGGGAGTTTCCAATCATTTCTTTAGAGAATCTTCAGAATTGGGTGTTGATGCATTAAGTACGTTTACGGTTATAATCGAGTTATAATCCATCTACAGTGAGTTTTTACATAGTCAAGCTACAGTCTTAAGGCCTTTCCACACTGAGCGCGAAAAAGCTAAACGAATATCGGACGTGATGACACACTGGAATAAAACAACAGATTTCTATGGATGCTTCCACATAGACCGCAAACATTCGCGCACCGAAAATGCGTAAGCAGATAAACATCAAATTTTCATTTTTGGGTGAACTATCCCTTTAAGGCCTTTCCACACTGAGGCGAAAAAGCGAAACGAATATCGGACGTGGTGACGCGCTGGAATAAAACAATAGATTTCTATGGATGCTTCCACATAGACCGCGAACATTCACGCACCGACAATGCAAATGTTTTTTTTTCGAACCAGTCTGACGAATCTTTTCAGTTTCGCAAAGCGAAATCACAGGCTGTCCAATAAGATTTTAGCTAGGATCACGTGACCGGAGCAGCTGCTGTTGCACAAAAGGGTGAGTGGTGGCGCTGTTTCGAAAACCAGTGTAAATAAACATCGAAGACGAGTATCCAGGATAAGAGAAGAGAACTATGCTGAGTTTCTACACATGAAATATGAAATCAAATAGACATATGATTATGATGATATATTTTATGTATGTGTTTTGTATGCATCTCACGGTATTTTAATAGCAATGTTTATGACAAATATTAGCAGTGTAGCATTATTAAACATACAAAGAGTGCATGTGTCTGCTTATTAATCAAAATCAACTAGTCTATAGATCACAATCGGAAGTTATTACAAGCACTCAATGATGGCGTCGCCACCTAGCGTGCAGGCGTGAATTAGCAGAAGGCGAACAATCGGTTCGGTGTGAAAGCACCGTTCGTCGGCGATTCGCCTCACTTTTGCGCATCACGCTCAGTGTGGAAAGGCCTTTAATCTGTCTGACATGATGCACAATTGAATACTTGATTCGGACGGGTGCAACGCCATGCCTTTGTTGAGTTTGTTGCACGTCAACAAACTCAACAACAATTTTGTTGCCTGGTCTTGTAATGATCAGGGAACCGCAGCCGATTCTCATTGGTCATGTCATTCCCAGTGTTGATTGCTTACACAACTCTGAAATAAATACTGTTCTTAACCCTTACCTACACCATAGCCTTAACCTTAGTTTAGCATCAGCAGCACTTGATAGACAGTGATACTGTTTCACGTGATTGGACCCATCTATGATTTTTCTGAACTGAATTCATAACAGGCGACCACATGATTGAGTTGACCAGTGAAATCGGCTACGGGGTGAGGTTTGCACTTAAATTATCCTGCCAATCATTCGCTGATGAACTGAAGAAGGCTGTGCTCTGTGTATCCACGGTATAGCAAAATCCATATCATGGAACAACATAACACCGGTAGTCACTTTCATACCGATATAGCACCCACCGCTAAGTAGTATACATGCTGGATGAAGACAAAGTCATGTTTTCTAGATTTCACAAAATCTGGACTAACGAAAAGCCCAAATTTTAAAAAGTTAAATCTAAACATACCATATTTTTAAGAATATAAGTCATGTTTTTTTTTCATCTGCAACTTATATTGTGACTTATACGATGCATTTAACATTAAGCACACAAAATATGTTATGAATATTTGAAATGGTCCTTTGTGTCAGAGCGCTGGAGTTCATCAGAAATATAGCGCGGCATCAGATTACTGTCATGGATTTGTCGCGTCGCGCCTCACAAAATCTGGACTAACGAAAAGCCCAAATTTTAAAAAGTTAAATCTAAACATACCATATTTTTAAGAATATAAGTCGTTTTTTTTTCATCTGCAACTTATATTGTGACTTATACGATGCATTTAACATTAAGCACACAAAATATGAGCAAAGCGCACACAAATACATGCACACAACAGTTCTAGCATTGCTAACTTGACATCACAGTCTATTCATCTTAAAGCTAAAATGCAGTCAACCAAACATAGAAAAGGTTCCACGGCTCAGTTTAAGGATGATGAAGGTTGATGTTTTACATGGATATTGGGACACAAGTGAAGTACAAACATTGTTTACATAAAAAACAGTTTAGCAAGGAAATGTTAGGCTACATCGTCAGTATGGAAACATTTGGATTTGTGCTGAATGCGAGAGGTGCATGAGCCCAACACTGGTTTCGCTTTAAACAAATTTGCTCTTTTATAATAGCCTAACTCCTGTTTAGAAGGAATGGCACTATAATGTGTATGTTTGTAAACATTTCATTTAAGATACTTTACATTATTTCTGAATGTAATAATAATAGCATGCGTCATGTAACTTATACACCGATGCAAATTATCTGTTTTTTTTTTCTCTCAACCATGCAATTTTGGCCCAGTGCAACTTATACTCAAGGGCGACTTATTTTCTGAAATATACGCTACTTATAGTCTTGAGCGTGATGCTGGTGTGTGTTCACTTACTTGAAGGTAATGATGTTGGGGTGTTTGAGCTTGCGCAGATGTTTGATCTCAGTCTCCTTGATGTCTCGGACTTTCTTCACAGCCACGTCCTCACCATGAAACTTGCCCAGGAAAACGGCACCCTGCGCCCCGCTGCCCACCCACTGCAGCTCGGAGATCTCCTCGAACGGCACCTCCCAGGAGTCTGGAAGAGACATTCCATTATCTCCGTCCAAAACGACACTGAAACACCCCGACTGCTCTCCGACTGCCGTACTCACCCTCCTGGCTCTGCTTGTGCTCTGTCGAGTAGGCTTTCCCGATCATCGTCCACACTGGCTTTAGGCATCCGAACAAGCCTTCCAGAAAGCCTCCTCCGCCCGCCTGTAGCCGGAAGCTGTCGGACTGGTTGCGCATGACTCCGCCCTCGGCCCCGCCCTCCTGCAGCTTGAGCACGCTGTTGGAGAAGTTGGTGGGCTCGTCGCTCAGGGTGGGGCTGTTGCTGTGGGTGTGAGTGCCGCTGCCGCCCCCCACCGGGTCGATGGAGAGCACGTTACGGAGCACGCACTGGGTCGGGGTGAGCTCGGTGTCTGGCGTGCTCGCCGGCGCCTCCGAATCGGGCCGACAGAAGGGGGGTTCGGAGAGCGGGGAGCTGAACCCTGAGAGGGACGGGGAAGGGGCGTGTTGCTCATGGACACAAGCCATGGGTGCAGAAGGGGTGAGGGTAGCCCACTGCGTTACCCACCCTTAAGAAAAGTGGCCCTCACTCACTCTGTAGCAGTGCTGCTCGTCAACACACCTGGAGAGAGCAATCACAACACAAGCCGTAAGTACTGTGAAAGGGCATTCTTCTTACTGCTTAATATGAATGGCAATCAAATACCAGAGTATATTAGAGATGTAGTGATTATGGTGGACTGATCACACGTGTGGATCAATACCAACAACACAAGGATGCATTCAGGGGCCAGTTGCATAAAAGGTCTAACTTGTAGACTAGTCTTACTAGTCTAGTTATCAAATTTTTTTCTTTAAAACTTGTCATCATTTTTTAAATTCAATTATATAAAAGCATAGATTAGTCTAAGCTGAATTCCAGAATATGACTGATTACCCCTTGGATAACCGCTAGTTGGTCAAAATCATACTTAAGACATTGTCTTAACATAGAGGCTAAGTTTATGTAAAATAGGGCATTCTAAGTCATTATACTGCAGTATTTCCTCTCAATCAATAGAAAATATGGTTAACACCCGGTCATGCACCAAAAAAATATACCGTCATGTACCGTGAAACTGGTATAATTTGGAAAAATACCGTGATATAAATTTTTGGTCATACCGCCCAGCACTACTATTGTGTACTACAGTGCCGCACATTTTTCCAGTTCTGGAAGTAATTTTCCGACTGGAATTTTTAAAAAAACTTCTTCTTCGTTAAAGAGTTATAAGCCATGAATCAAACCAGCCTGCTACAAGGAGAATAACGGTAAAGTTTGATTTGAAGCAAAAAATCTGACAAAAAGACGAAGGTCCCCAAGAAGCATTGTGAATGACATACATCAGTGCTTCATGGGAGCAGGCGGAGGTAAGTACTGTGAAAGGGCATTCTTCTTACTGCTTAATATGAATGGCAATCAAATACCAGAGTATATTAGAGATGTAGTGATTATGGTGGACTGATCACACGTGTGGATCAATACCAACAACACAAGGATGCATTCAGGGGCCAGTTGCATAAAAGGTCTAACTTGTAGACTAGTCTTACTAGTCTAGTTATCAAATTTTTTTCTTTAAAACTTGTCATCATTTTTTAAATTCAATTATATAAAAGCATAGATTAGTCTAAGCTGAATTCCAGAATATGACTGATTACCCCTTGGATAACCGCTAGTTGGTCAAAATCATACTTAAGACATTGTCTTAACATAGAGGCTAAGTTTATGCAACTGGCCCCAGGTATGTAGGAACCGCCTGAGCAAAATGCTTTCAGATTGCCAAGGCACCATAACTAGTGTTCTCAAACAAATTCAAGTTGTAAAGGGTAAAAATCAAACATTTACAAGTTAACTCAGTCCTTCCAACACCATTCTCTCCACCAACCAGCCAAAGGTTAGAGTTATTTCAGTAGCCTGAATAATAGAAGCGTTTTTATTCTGCATGGGGTCAGACATGTTGAGATCATATGAATTGAGACCAGCTGAATTCTACACACGGTTATCAGTCACCAACTTGTTGAATAAAGTACTCATGGTTAACAGTGGACAGAGCATTTCTACAACGCCACTGCTAATCAAAAACATCTGCTTTTGTGTGATGTTACCATCACACAGTAAGGTAAGTCCAATATGGTGTTTATTTTGTGCCACAAATCTGTGCACACAACAGAGCGCACAAAAAGTTATTTTGTATGCATGTGGAATTTTTAAAAAGTAGGCCTATTATTTGCAAAGTCAAATCAATTTTGCACATGGAACATTTTTATCCGTGCAAGCTGATGTTCATGTTTTGATACAATTCCAGGATGCCTGTGACTTCATAGATACAGGCTGATTGAGTTTAGCTCCAACACTAATCAAACATACCTGAACACGCTCATCAAGGTCTTCAGGATTACTAGAAGGCTACAGGCAGGTGAGTTTGATTAGGGTTGGAGCAAAACTCTGCAGGACAGTGGACCTCGAGGGCCAGATTTGAGAAGCCCTGTGCTATTGTGTAGTGCTGGGCGGTATACCGGTTCATACCGAATACCGGTGTTTATATTTGTTATGATATGAATTTTTAAAATACCGCAATACCGGTGTATGTCGCTTAAACAATGTTCGGAACGCGACACTGTTTGAAACGGGTCCCTTCTCACTGTTACACTGTGGTGAGGGAACAGCTGTATGTGTTACTAAGCGTGAAAGTTCAGAAACTGAAGCTGTAGAACTAATAGAACGTGATGACACAGAAGAACTCATCCACAATATCCACATTGACCGCCACAAATATCCACCGC
>NW_015650319.1:126515-147995 GCF_001515625.1 Sinocyclocheilus rhinocerous | reverse complement strand
ATTGAGCCGTCAATCCGATTACAAACGGATTATTTGGTTGCATGTAAACGTAGCCAGTAGTGCTGGGCGGTATACCGGTTCATACCGAATACCGGTGTTTATTTTTGTTATGATATGAATTTTTAAAATACCGCAATACCGGTGTATGTCGCTTAAACAATGTTCGGAACGCGACACTGTTTGAAACGGGTCCCTTCTCACTGTTACACTGTGGTGAGGGAACAGCTGTATGTGTTACTAAACGTGAAAGTTCCGAAACTGAAGCTGTAGAACTAAAAGAACGTGATGACACAGAAGAACTCATCCACAATATCCACATTGACCGCCACAAATATCCACCGCACAAAATTCTTTTTTGTAAATGTAAATTGTGCTGTGCATTTATGAATTTTGTTTTGCAAATGTATTATTTTTGAGGCTGATCTGGCTCCATTCATGACAGCACAGAGCGCGCCCATCAATCTATTAGCTGTTCTCACAATAGCAGTCTCGCATTATTTGCTGTTACCTGCTGTTGAATCGGGCAGGTGGTCACATGTCCACTAAACACATATCTTATCTATGGTACATAATTCATAACATAACCACATATGATGAAAAACAGTGAAATATATCACAACAAAACAACTTGAATGATTCAACTTTCAAAATTTCGGTTCTTATTCAAATTTTTATGCAAACTTAAACTCTCCGCTATTCAGCTTTAAAATGAATCGCAAGCACTGGGCCACATGATCATACATGGGCAACTTTTTAAACAATATCTGACGGATTCAAAGCTCCTGAATTCTTCACTGCAGACATTCTTCGCCACTCACAATACGACACTAAAGCTTCAAAATACTTGCGATGCCACTGCATTTGTTAAACGGTAGTATTGTCAATCCAGCACTAGCATATGTAATGTCGTATGTGCGGCATGCACACTATTTAAAGCGTCACCTGCTTGTCTGCAAACCCTTACAAAAGAGTGCAGCAGCAGCCTGTGCAGAATTCACAGCTTATACAGCCAGTGTTTCCCAACACTTCACTTCATTCTGCAATGAGACGCCATTGATCGCACTACAGCTTATCAGGAGAAAGGGACCGAAAAGATGTTCAACATTAGCAGCACAAACATGACTTTTCTACTTTCTATAAGGATGTATTCTGTCAGTTGGCCCGTTGCTCATTTCCCCGCTTCTGGAACAGGTGTAATGGTTCATTTATACAGCAGTCTTTGCCATGGCGAATGCAATTAACATAGTGTGCATTTGCATTCAGTTCTTATCATTCATAATCATATCAGTGATTTTAGCACTATTGTTTTCTGTGATAGTTCAGCAATAGGACACATTGCACATGTGATTGATTTCATACAGCAGTTCAATTAACAAAAAGTTAATATTAAATGACATTTTAGACACAACTTATTACAACATATTAATAATATTAAGAGTTCTAGCGATATATTGCGCACGGCCCCCCTGCAGGAGCACTGAGGGCCCTCGGTTGGGAACCACTGCTATAGGTGATAGAGCTGGGGCCCCATGAGGAGATATGCATGCACGCCAGAATGCTTTTTGTTCCTTTGGTAGTTGACGTTCAAATTTTAAATACTAAGCCAAAACAATATTAAATCATTATCCTACTTCTACAATAAATCTGTTATGCATATAGTTTTTGAGCTCATATTAATCATTTCCTAATCGTGCTAATTCAATGAAATGGTGACAGAGCACCTGAATATGCACTTTAATCACTATACACACTCTAAGCCAAACCCCTGGTGTTCACGGACCTGTTATTTACCCACAATCCCACGGGCTGGCCCTGTTTACTGCAAAACCCATCTATTGTGTATCTGCATGAAATATATTCGGAATATGAGCGCGTCGAGCGGAGAACACCGCACTTCTGCTCGCGCTCTCTGCACAATATGGCGAAATTGCATAACAAACGCGCGCGTGCGGTCCTAAACGGCACGGTTCTTGACGCGCGTCGCTGTGCGTGTACAGTCGAAAGCATCGCGCAAACGCACGCGTCTGGCGCGCCGATGAAAGCGCAGTAAATGGACGCGCTCGTTCAGATGTGATGTCATTGGCGTCCATGGCGCGTGAGGAGAGGATGCGCTCCCTCCATCACACACACACACACACACACACACACACACACACTCTCGCATCTCTCCCGCTGGCGTTTAAAGCCGCTTTCCGTGCTTCACGCGCTCTCCATCGCGGAGCTGCTCGCTTCATACTCGGCCAGCAGATGCTCGGGCAGTAACGTTACCGTATCTCCGGAGGATGCTGTTGTCGCGTTGTCAGGTGACGGGTGGATCCGGTGCTGTCCTCTCGGTTCCGCGGTAAATGCCTCTCCTCCTTCTCTAGGCTCGGCGTGATTTGGTCCGGTCCGGATCGAGCCCCATCGGCTCCATCAGTCGAGCGGAAGGAGCTGTCTCTCCTCTACGGTGCTGAAGTGACGTCATGACGCCCGCCGGGGGGCGCGCGCGCTCGTGACGTCAGAGCCACACGCGGCGGATGTACAGTATGTTCAGAGATCCTAAAAATAACAAGTCTATTCCTTCTCTGTTTTTAAAGGAGGCTGCTACCAAGCCTTGCTCTATTGCTTATTGGACTACATTTGCTGGAAATCCTAAGTGGGAAAGCATTTGGTTATTACCTCACAAGTTTTTTGTTACAAACAATATAAAAAGATATCTGTTTCAAAATAATTAATAAACTCTATTCTGTTAAACATGTTCTCAGTAAGTTTAAGAAGGATATTGATGTTAAATGCTCTTTGCACTTGGAAACTGTACCCCACATCTTCTGGCGCTGTAGTTATGTTCAAAAGTTAAATCAAGTTTTGTTATTAATCTATTTATTTTGTTGGTTGAGTTTCACATTCATAAGTGTACATTTTCTAACAAAAAACCCTGTTTTACAGTGCTTTATAAAGAGTTGGAAAACTACTTGTGTACTATTCAGCATAGTACTAATAGAAAGGCAAGTACAACTGTCCGTTTGTGCTTTGAGTAATGTAAAGGTCATGCATGTCTCTGATTGTATTTTTATTTATTTTTTCTCTATTTTCTTTTCTCCTTTGTTACCCTGGCTTTATAATGTCTGTTGTGTTGTTTTGTATCTGTCGTTTAAAGCATAATAAATAAAAAGTATGTTCGGAGATCTGTCTATGACCTGATGAATTCATATTTTAAAGCGTTTAGGACGGTGTTTATTAGTCAGGGTGTGCAGAAACGCTGCGTCGATCAATGTGATTCATATCAAATTTGCTCCAGTTTGAAAATAATATAGCTTATATTATAAATAAATTCTAAATACGTAAATTATAAATAAATAAACAAACAAAGAAATGCATATTTGTCTATCGCTTGTGCATTAATACGTTTTTTTTTGTGGTTTAGAACAAACTTTTCTGTTAAATTCATATTTAGGGCACTGTTAAAACCCTATCTGGAGCTCTCAGTGTGACTCCATGCATACATGTTTACATGTTAAGTTGTCCAACAAAACAAATGTCTAAAACATTGGCCTCTCTGACCTGTTCAGCAAGGCATTAGTTTACGCAAAACCAACAAAATAAAGTTCAGTTCAGCTCTGGAGTCTCTCCAGTTTGTTTCTTAAATCACTCGTCTATTTCCATGGCACCTAGAAACATTGACATTAAACACGCAGGCCTATTAATTCTTCCAATAAAACAAACATGCTTATATAAAGGGTGTTGCGCAGTTAAACACAGATGTGTTCAGTGAAGCACTCATAGCTGTGCTTAATACTACACTGTAAAAAAAAAATCGTAAAATTTACGGTAAAAAAACGGCAGCTGTGGTTGCCGGAATTTTACCGTAAAAACATGATGGAACAGTACATTGGATGGTGGGGGGAAATGTTTCTCTTATTTAGGACAGATGAGGAAGCCTCCGTTTGCTGTAGATCAGTGATATGATAATGTGTCCATTGGTAATTTCTTTTATTTCTTTTAACTTTTTCTTTTTTGTTAAAAAGTTGCTATTCTGCTCACTTCCACTGAAGAGCAACTAAATACTGTACAAATACAAAAGTAAAAAAATATACAGTTTATGAAAATCAGCCATGTCACTATGGTTCTGTGCTGTAGTTACAGTAAAAACCACAGTACTAGAAAGTTTTACTGTAGTAACCTTATTTTAAAGTCGTGATGAACTGTAAGTAACAGATCTTTTCTTCTGTATTGAAACGAAGTCTAACATTTCAGTTATGATATTTTGATTAAACATTACACTCACGAGGTCAAAAATCACAAAATGAAACATGCACAGATTAATTGTTCACACAAAGATCTATGATATGCATTTAGAAAGTAGATTTTCATTTCATGCCAACTTTAAGTTCCCCCCAAAGTGCTTTGAAACACAGTGTTCTTCATCCTTCCCCATGTAAAATATGCTGGTGCTGGCTGAAGAGAGAGAGAGTGTACATGTTAAAAGCATATCTTCTAAATGTATTTTTTTAATTATTATTATTGTTTAGGAGCACACTAGCTTACAGATAACCTTAATGAAAACATATTCATATTAACAGCCACAAAACCTCAATTTTCTTTCCATTTTCTTTTCTTTTCATGGGCACCATGATATTAGTAATAAAACATTAAGGATGATATTCAATCTGCCAAAAAACATAGTTACTAGTTTTATCTAAAACATAACATGGATATTGGATGATTTTTAGAAATAAAAATTAATGTATGGCACAAATGGCATTTATAGTCCGTATCTCATATTTCCTTATGTCTTTTATCTTTGATGGTGTTAAACATGGTGTCACGTGGATGGGAATATGCATGTAAATGATACGCAGATGAGGTTATGCATAGTAAAACAAGGTGTTGTAAGCTCCATATGTGGTGATTTCTGGGAGGAGACGGGGTGGAAATGCACGTACACACAATCTTCCCCTGACTGGGATTTATAAAAGGATTTTTGCGCAGGTTCTGGCGTACGAATGGTTTTATAAATCTGAAAACGTTTGTGCGTACACAGAATCTAGCTTTCGTGCGTACGTACACTTTTAGGATGAATTCTACGTAAAGTTTTATAAATGAGGCCCCAGGTCATCCAGTGCATCTGCACACGCGAGCAGCTGATCAGATATGAGGCGCCGTCGAGCTGCCTGAACACTTCGTACTCTTGAGATTCCATTGACGGATTGATAAAGTGTCTCTATGACTACGTTTACATGGACATCAGTAATCTAATTATTGACCTTATTCTAAATAAGCCAGTATTATGATTATTGTGTTTACATGAGTTGCTTTTAGAATATTCCTTTCATGTTCCCGTTTTACATGTTATAGTACATAGTTCGATTAATGGCACACGTCATTACGTCCCACGTGACGCCATCCGACATCCCCTCCGGAATTTCACGTATAAACATATCCACCTTTTTCTTGCTGTAAAAATGGGCGTGGCCATTTGTAAATTCTATGGGTCTAGCTTCCGGTCTCATCCACATCCAGCTATTTTTAGCTGTACAAAACTATTTGTTTTGCTGCTTGATATTGAAAGTGATAAGTGTCTTATCATATTATTTTAATGTATTATCTTAATTATGAACACACTGGTTTGTAGTGCAAACAGTTTTACCGTTTACTGCACGTTGTTATTCTCCTCGTTATTTATCTGTAACGGCTAATGAACCGGAAGTCTCACCCATAGGCTTACTTCTGCGGTGAAGAAAAAGGTGGATAGTTCGTCTTCGTGATGATGCCATGTACAGTTTTGGGTGTTTCATTTTTAATTTACTGAAAGCTTCAAGTGCAGTTAATTATTTGTACGTGCATACAGACGACGGCGGTGTTGAAGCTCTTTTATTTGCCGTCAAACGGTTGCCGTGTGTGTATCCTCTGGCAAAATGCGGTGAAAAGTCCTACACGAACTCCACATGTCTTAATTCGATTTGTTTACTTTGAATATGACTTTAATGCTAATCAAAAATCTCGGTTTACATCCCTTGTGAAAAAGAAGTGTGCTTAATTGTAATAAAAGTTTACTTTTTGTGTATTTCAAATCTTAAAAGTATACTTTTTAAAAAGTTCACTTGCAAATAATATAATTAAAATTAAAAGCCACTTAAGTGTACTTAAAGAGAGTACACTTTAATGACAATGGCCCGGTTACACAGACAGGGCTTAAACTAAGCCTGGATTAGGCCATAGTTCAATTAGGACATTTAAGTAATTTTTATTAACATACCTTAGAAAAAAACATTACTGGTGTGCATCTTGAGACAAAACAAAGGCACTGATATGTTTTAAGATCAATCAGTGCAAGTTTCTTTCAGTTGAAACAGCTCAGATTTACATTTAATCTGGGACTAGGCTTAAGCCTTGTCTGTGAAACCGGGGGTAAATGTCATGTGTGGACATACGTGATTCCATCAGCGAAGACTCACCTGTTCTATTTTATTAACATTAAATCGTCCTCCTCCCATTTTCACCTCAAAATTATGGGGAAGCTGTGCCTCCCCTGCCTCCCCTGACGAGCCGCCACTGCGTAGTAGTGAGAAATCTGGAACTGATCGTGTGGAGAGACTGTTTATGATTTATTGGGATTATAAAACAATGAGTGGGTGGATTTTTACCATTATAGGCTGGTTGTTTTCACACACTGCGACCACACAACTGTGTTCAAACACCTTATAAAAGTGATTTTTGCATTCTATGGCACCTTTAAACATACAATAAAATCATAATTATGTAAAATGTGTTTTAAATAAGTACACTTATTTTGATATATTTATCAATATACTAAAGTAAAATAATTGATTTTAATTTCAATTTAAGTGTGTTCTCCAAAATCACATTTGTTAATGTATTTTAAATGTATTTAGTCTATAATATATACTATGTGCATTAATGCACTTGAAATTTATTTAAGTGTGTTCTCCAAAATCACATTTGTTAATGTATTTTAAATGTATTTAGTCTATAATATATACTATGTGCATTAATGCACTTGAAATGTATTTTTCTTCTAAACTTCAATACACTTTCTTATACAGTATACTCCAATAAAACTTATTGTTGAAATTTTCATCACCAGCTCTTGCGCTATGAACTCTATGAAGTTTAATTTTTTACATACTATTTGACATACAGTGTGATGTATGAGAGTACTGTATTTGTATGTAATGGCACTGTAATTTACATCTGAGTACAGAATACTTTCAATATTATTATGTTGTTCTAAGTCACTTAAACACACATTTAAGTGCATTAATTGCTAAATTAATTTGCATTCAGATACATTTGATTTTAATGAGACTAGGCTACACTGCACTGTAAAATAATGATTTACTTTTAGTTTGGTGAATGAGTCATGAATGAGTCTAAACATAGTCTTTGGTCTAACTACACAATAATTTACAACAGCTTGAACTTGAACAGAAATGGAAAGCTTGAAATAACATTTAACCATGCCCATGCACAAAGTATGTTGTTAAATGTGCATGCGCCAAAAATTCTACGTCATGATGGCGCGCTACTTCAGCAGAGTTTGAAAAATGCGCTGTTCGCCATGTTTCTGTAAACGAGATGCGTGAGGGAACTTTGCTGATCAAACAAGAAGAGAACAAAAACGTTTGGATAATTACAGATGAGGCAATGTACTGCAGATAATGAATCAAGTAAGTATATCTTCATATAAGCTTTCTTTATTCTTAACTTAGTCTTGCCATTCGTGCGGCTTTCACCGTAAACCGGCAGTTCTTGCAATATGGACTCGGGAGGTGAATTAATCGTGTCCTATGACTGCATTATAATAATTTCTTATATCGTAATGTGATAGCGTGTGTGGACAAAGAAATTTGGCTACTGAAAATACAATATTTTATTTTAACTAAAAGATTTAAAGTTCAATATAATGTCACTGAACAAAATTCACAGATCCGATCTTGTCCTTTTTAATATATATATAATCGATATTATAACCACCAGTAATATTCAATGTATCAGCCACCTCTAGAAATAATGTTGTTTTTTCTTTTTGCATTTGAAGAGTGAGATGTTCCGTTACTGCTTGTGTTTGTAATATGTAATATTTTTGTACTTATCTGGAGTTATTCATTCATTTTGCAGGATCAGTACAGCTTTGTTACTGGAGATTTGTTACAGTGTGGAAACACAGACCAGTACTGAAGAGGTGATGTTAGAAGTTTTTAATGAATTGTTGCCCAGTCAGCTCACCATGATCACACTATAAGCTAAAATTTATTTTTAAATTTAAAATTTATTATAAGCTAAAAGTGCCATTAAATCACTATCCCTATGGATTTTAAATGCTTTGAATCTTTTCAATTTTCAAGTAATATATTCCCACATGTGCATTTACAGACCCCCCTCTAATCATCATATATTTTACAGGTAACAAACCAAAGGAAGGGGGCTTCAGCTTTGCTGTGCCAGCCGTGGTAAATACAGGAACATCCTTCATGAAGATGTGCGAGAGAAGCTTGTAAGGCAAGTTGAGAAAAAAATTTAAGGTACCTTTCTTTATTTTCATGGATTTTGGGATATTTATCTATATTTGGATAATTGATAAAGTTATGTTTTATTCCCTGTAAAGCAGGAATAATAAATGTTTGTAAAAATGTTGTCTATTTTTAAAGCCCAGTGTCAGTGAAGATGGTGTGGTCAGGAATTCTGCTGTTTATGGGAAATCTGAAGGATCATCTCGCAGCTTTCTACTACGACGATGTTGCCCTGATGATTGAGGTAATTCACCTCTTAGGTGATGCAGATGTGGTCAAAAGTTTACATACACCTTGCGGAATAAACTGCTTCATCAGAGCAGAAATTGCAATTTTTTATTATTCTACCCCTCTACCCTCTTACTGCTTAAATTAATAACATTTTGCAGATACTGCAAGGTGTATATAAACTTAGACTACAACTGTGTCTATTGTTTTCATTAAACTGAACTATTAATAATGACTGTATATGTTTTATAACAATTGTTATTCTTCTGTTTTTTTTTCTTTTTTTTCTTTCCTTAAGGGAGTTTTTAAGACTTTCCTGCCTCTTTGGAACATTTCAATTAAATTAAATTCAAGTTTATTTGTATAGTCTCCCATTTCTACACGTACCACAAGTTATTTTCAGCAAAATGTGCTATCCGAGTGGCCCAGTGGAATTAGTGTCCTTACTGGGGGGCTTTGGACACTGAACTTCACAATAGGGTATTTCTAGGCTGCCGTAACATCACATGTGCGGTATGCCGATCCATCTCCCACTCCACCACAACGTGCCCCTTTGTCAACCCATCCATTCCTCCCAGCCCCGAACCATCTCAGCCCAAATCCACCAGCTACGTGCCGCACACCCCAACCAACCCCTCCCTCCCCACTTCCACTAACCGCCGCCCCCCATCCTTCTCCAGCAGACAGCTCTACACCAGCTTCAGTGCCGGCAGATGCTCAAGACAACGCTGCCGATTCATGCATATTTGCAATTTTTGTGGCGGCGCTCACGCCCGTTTGATTTGCCCTGTCAAGAAAGCTACAAATAAAAATGCTAAACAATACTTATCGACTCCTGTAAATGTCTCCCGTTTATCTTCTGAATTGATTCATCACCCTGACTCTGATTTCTCTAACTATCTATTGTCGGGCCTCTCACATGGCTTTCATCCCGGTGTCGAAATTCTCCCCTCCCAAAGCCTCATCTGCCCCAATCTTCAGTCTGCTCTCGCCGAACCCGAAACAGTCGATCTTCTAATTAAGAAAGAAACCGACTAAAATTTCATGATCGGCCCCTTTTCCGTTCCCCCCTTTAACATTTTTCGTGTTAGTCCCATAGGCATAGCTACCAGAAAATTCTCTGGTAAAAAACGCCTTATAATCGATCTCTCTTCCCCGCATAATTCCCCGCTCCCGAGCATTAACTGCCTCATCCCGCTTGAAGAATTTTCTCTTCATTACCATGACATCGACCAAGCCATTACCATGATCAAAGACGCAGGTCGCGGCGCTTGGATGGCCAAAGTTGACATCACCTCTGCCTTTAAGGTGATGCCCATCCATCCAGATTTTTGGCACTTATTCGGCATCTGCTGGCGCAAAAAATTTAACTTTTCCGTCCGCCTCACATTCGGCTGCAGAAGCAGCCCTTCCAAGCTTCTCTACCCAAGGAAAAAATCGACAGAAATCCTCTGGTGGCTTCCACTCTCTTAGCCAACCCAAACTGCTCCAAACGTGAGCTGCTATCCGTGCTCGGTCATCTAAATTTCGTTCACAAAGGTTCCAAGCTTCTCTACCCAAGGAAAAAATCGACAGAACGATTCTGGTGGCTTCCACTCTCTTAGCCAACCCAAACTGCTCCAAACCTGAGCCGCTAATCTAAATTTCGCAATGCGAATCATTCCGCAAGGCCGCCCCTTCATCTCTCACCTCCTCTCTCTTGCGTCCTCCGTTCACGAGCTAGAGGATCAAATATCTATAACCAATTCATGCCGAGACGAGCTCAGTCTATGGATATCCTTCCTTAAACAATGGAACGGCTTATCCTTCTTTTACAGCGATTTGGTTTCCTCTCCCGTCGACATCCAATTATTTACCGACGCCGCCCCCTCCGTCGGTTTCGGTGGATTTTACCAAAACCGCTGGTTCGCTTCTACGTGGCCCTCCCAGCTGTTAGATTTACCTCAGCCGCTAATATCCTCAGCACTTTTCGAGCTATATCCTATAGTCGTGGCAGCTTTTTTGTGGGGAAAAGAGTGGTCCACCACCAGCATCGTTATTCACTGCGACAACGAGGCTACCGTGCACTGCATTAATAAAGGCCGTTCTCATTCACCCGCCTTAATGCCTTTGCTAAAACGTCTAATTTGGATCTCGGCTTGCGACCAGTTCATCATAACCGCAAAACACATTCCCGGGTCCAAAAACCAAATAGCTGACTCTCTCTCTCGTTTTGCCTTTCAGAAATTCAGGCTGTTGGCATCAGAGGCGGAACCACTCCCAACCCCAGTACCTCCTTATTCAGAGATGATATTCCATTGAATCATCCTCTGAGACCTCTCCTCGAGGCTTCCCTTGATTCTATTTTTCAAGCCGTTTCCCCCAGAACCCTGCAATCCTATTTAACAGCATGAAAATGCTTTAAAGCATTCCATTCTGCCTATAACCTGCCATTCCCCGATTTTTCCCTACTCTCTATCACTTCATTTATATCGCACCTCAACATTAACAAAAACCTCCAAGTCAGCTCCATTAAAAGCTATCTAAGCGGAATTCAGTTTTTTTCAGAGCTGATATTCCATTGAATCATCCTCTGAGACCTCTTCTCGAGGCTTCCCTTGATTCTATTTTTCAAGCCGTTTCCCCCAGAACCTTGCAATCCTATTTAACAGCATGGAAATGCTTCAAAGCTTTCCATTCTGCCTACAACCTGCCGTTCCCCTATTTTTCCCTACTCTCTATCACTTCATTTATATCACACCTCAACATTAACAAAAACCTCCAAGTCAGCTCCATTAAAAGCTATCTAAGCGGAATTCAATTTTTCCATAAACTCATATACGGTTCACCCTCACCTCAAATAGCCAATTCACAGACCTCCCTTCTTATCAAAGGCATTCAAAGAGCCCATCCCACTCGCCCAGACACCAGGCAACCCATAACCCTAAAAATCTTGACTAAATGCATTTCCACACTCCGCAGAGGTTACCATTCCATCCACACCACTCCTACGCTCGATGCTATGTTTATCCTAGCCTTCTTCGGCTTTCTCAGATGCTCCGAGCTCACTACCACTTCCAGCTTTAACCCGAATATCCACCCACTATTTCTGATCTAGCAGTCCTGGACGACGAAGCCATGTCATTCTTTATAAAGCAAAGTAAGACAGACAAAGAAAGGCCACTTTATTTATATTTTCAACCTACAATCACCTATACTCCCATACCAAGCCCTCCTAGCCTTCCTTCAGCTCAGGAAATCACAATCCAAATCACTTTCCGACCCTCTTTTTACAGATGACTCTAACCGCCCCGTCTCCCGTTTTTGGTTCCAAAAACACCTCAAGTCTGTTCTACTCCTTTCCGGTATCCCAGCCGATGATTTTTCCAGCCATTCTTTTAGAATAGGCACAGCCACCACAGTGGCTCAAAAAGGCCTTTCCCAACAGCAGATCCAATCACTCGGTCGCTGGTCATCAGAAGCCTTTAAAAGCTACATCCGATCGGACCGCTCACACATCAAGGAACCCCACCAAACCCTCATCAGTCACCCCCTTTTTCCCCTAGTCCATCCCTGTCCATCTCCATTTGTCATCCCAACAGCCCCCCGCTCCTGCAGGAGTTTTTCAATTGCCCCTTTGCCACAAGTAATGACTGCTCCCGCAGGCATCTTCCTACCGCTGCAGCAGTAGCCGCTCCCGCAGGAGCCCCTATCGCTCTTTCCCAGCAGTGTCCGCTCCCGCAGGAGCCTCATCTTTATTTCTCTACTGCCGCAGCAGTGTCTGCTCCCGCAGGAGCCTTACCTGTATTTCCCCAATGCCCACCATTCCCCCTCTCTTTCCCCCTCTTTCTTCCGCTCCCGGAGCCATCCCAAGCGTGAGCATGCCTCCACAAGCGGTTCCGGCGGCTGCCTTTCCACCTCCCCTCGCTCGCTCTTCCTTCTCTCTTTCTTCCGCCACGCCATTACCCACCCCTCCGAACGCCCTCGCCTTGGAACCACCCCCCGTGGCCAGTAACATCAGGACACAGATCTTGGCAGGTGCGCCAGCCACAATTAATCACAACAATGTATATACAATTACAAATGATTATATATAAATCTTTAGTTTGTTGTTTTACACACATGCACACAGACATTATTTCATACACGACATAGTTGTGAGATGCAAGAAACATATGGCAAGAAATCTGTAGACACACCCATGTAAGAAAAAGTGATGAGGAAGTGAACAACCAAATGTTAAGGTGATAAGATTAAACAGAATCCCTAGCAGTTATTTCATGTACCCTTTTGGTCAGCAGATGGTTCTTGATGACCTGATGCTGCTCCCACGCTATAAGTGACAAATTATCGCTCCGGAGGTAGTATTTACATATTATTAAGATCGGAAAGAACTATCTCTATGATAAGGTGGGAGAGTTAGCAGCGCGCTGTATACTTACCCCGGACTTGTGAGCGTCAGCCCGGGATGTTTCCAGCGCGGCTCTCTACTCTCTCAGCTGGGCCTGCTTCTCCACCAGGTCATGGATCTGCTTCTCCACAGCCTCCAGTTTGAGCTGCACCAAATGCATCTCGAACGTGTCCTCACCTGCACTCAAGAAAATGGAGTATAAAATTGATTTTAAGATAACAAATAGACAATAAAGAATTAACTTGAGGAAGCTCAAACTCAAAACACACGGCAGCAACAAACAGGAAGTGACGTGAAGATCAATTGATTTCTTTCCCAAATTGCATTAACTGCTCTAAAATATGAGACACCAATGTTTCAGGAGTTTAGGACACAAAATAAGACATATGCTTATTTTAACTGTTTTATATATTACTTTATTCGTTTAACTGTTTAAGTTCCTATTTGGGTTTATGTACTGTATATGCTATATTTTTTAAGATTAACTGTTTTTTTCCAAGGCATTGTTAGTTGCCAGTGTTTCCTGTCATAACTATGAAAATTTTGACTGGATTTGAGACTTTAGTCTTTGCAACTTTACAGATCTTCTTTATGCACCAAGAGCTTGTAACACTCCAAAGAGAAAGGAAAACTTGAAATCGCATCATATGACCCCTTTAACCTCAGAACGATCTTAAAGTAAAAAGAGCTGCTAAAGTCTGATTTTGTGGTGTCTGTGCTTTAAAATTAAATTATTATAATCTTAATTCAAGTAATGGAAGAATTTTAAAAGTCTGACAGTAATCAGTTGAGTACTACTGTAAGGTTAACCCTGTCTGGTTTAAATGTTTGAAAATGATTAACAGTTGGAAACATTTGTTAGAAATATAGAAAAGTAATCAAAAAGTAATCAAATGTAATCGGTTACATTACTTTAATAAAGTAATTGAAATAGTTACACTATTTAATAGGTTAACTTGTAATCTGTAACCAATTACATTTCCAAAGTAACCTTCCCAACACTGCAAGTCAACTAGATGAGTCCTAGTGACAGATCCCCTGTGAAGACCTCATCGGCAATTGGCACAAGACCACGGGAACCAATCGAGTCCTCTGCTCAATCTGACATGTGTTACAGCCCGGAATTTAACCACACCATGCTTGTTTCATCTGGCCAGAGGAGAACCGGCCCCTCGACTGAGCCTGGATTCTGCCAAGGTTTTGGTTCCTTGCCACTGTCGCCTTTGGCTTGCTTAGTTGGGGACACAATTTCTGGCAACATTGTTGAATTGATTGCACAGACACTATTGGAAGCGAACTGAACTGAGCTGGATGATGACATCACTGAATCAACAATGAACTGACTTTAACTGATAAACTGATTGTTTTCTATTATCTTCTTTCATGATCAGCACACGTTTTTCCTGTTTAACACTGTAAAGCTGCTTTGGCACAATCTGTATTGTATAAAGCGCTATATAAATAAAAGTGACTTAACTTGACTTGAGCAGTAGAATCATATTTATCTGCACAGTCACACAGATCTGAAGAAAAAACAAAACAATGTTCTTCGGTAACATATATGCAGTTTTATTTTTTAGAAATTTTCAGAAATTAGATCAGACAAATATTATGACTGGATAAGGGAATGTGTGTGAACAGGACAGATGCAGTAGGTTTATATCAGCACAGATCGAATATGATCATCATGGAACATTCTGATACTGAAAAGATGAAACCTGTATGTATTTTATGTAGAATGTGTTGTGTTTGCATAGTTGTTATTACAAAGAATAGAACTAGATAAGAGAGAAAGCAGAAGAGAGAAGGGAGATAGGGATGTGAATTCGGTCTGGATTAAAGTGTTGTTAATCCAAGGAATCCGTGTGCCGTCATATCTTTTATTGTTTTGTAAAAGTAAGTTACAGTACAACAAATTGGCGATGAGGTGGTTTACAACTATATTACGCAACAATGGCTACATTGAATGCTCCATTCCCAGACTTTTTTCTACCTTGCCCGGGTGAGCCCAGCATTCCAATCACAACGTGGATAATGATGTTCCGCAATTATCTCCTCGTCGTGGGAGCTACAGGTGATGCTTGGCCAGAGGAGAGGAAAAGAGCTTTACTGCTTCATTGCTTAGGAACTAAAGGGCAAAGGATTTATTATTTTACCAGAGATTGGAGATACACTAGAGACTGCTATCACTGCATTGAGCACACATTTTACACCTGAAATGTCGTGGTGGAATGTCATCATTTCCGGAAACGAGTGCAAGGCGCTCATGAGTCCATAGTGAACTATATCGCTGAACTGAGACAGTTAGCAGCGACTTGTGACTTTCCTAATACAGAGGACATAATCCAAGATCAATTTATAGAGCATGTGTCGGATCCCCGGATTTGTGCGAGACTTCTCCTAATACGTAACCTTACTTTGGCAGCAGCCATCGCAACTGCGACCCAAATTTAGTTACTTACTAAACTGCAGCCATCGACCGCACGATTAGTTACTTACTCGCGCTGGCCTATTGAGGTGCTTGGCTGTATGCCAGCTACTGTTATAAAAGACAATGTCAAATGTCCTGCTACCTTCTTCATTGTGGAGTCAGGAACTGCTTTAATGGGGATGGACTTGATATCTGCTCTCCAGCTCTGCATTGAAGGGAATACAATTACTTCTGCACTAGTCTCCAACTTCTCTTCCTCCGATGCCGCTGATGCAGCTTTCCTCTTCTGCACCTCACGCTGGGACAGGCTGTGTGAAAGGGTTCATGTACAAGGTGAAAGCAATTACCCTCTGCTGTACCTGTGCGACAAAAATTACGTCTTCCTTTCTCAGTATGTGCTTCTGTGTCCGACGAGCTGAACCACCTTCTCGCCACAGGTGTAATAGAGAAGGTGGATGCTTCACCATGGATTTCACCGATTATGGTAACTCAAAAGAAAACAGGAGGAATCAGACTGTGTGCTGACTTGAGGGAGCCTAATAAGGCCATTATAGTGGACGCTTACCCTCTGCCACACATGGACGAGACTCTAGCTGCTTTGACAGGTGCAACATTTTTTCCCACCATTGATCTGGAAAATGCTTACCATCAGGAGCATATAGTCGCCATGGTTACCCGGTTGAGTTGGTTATGGATAACGTGCCACAATTCACTTCAGATGCGTTCACAACCTTTCTGCGAGAACGAGGCATTACTCCAGTATGCACAGCTGTGTATCATCCAGCAGCGAATGGTGCCATAGAACGCTTTAACAGGGTTCTTAAGGACTGTGTACAGTCGGCTATAGTACAGTCTAAGGCCATGGAAGCATACGGTTACTGACTTTCTCCAAGTTTACCGTTCTACTCCACATGCCACCATGGGAGTTTCTCCCTTTGAACTGCTTCATGGGCAGAAGATGAGAACAAAACTGAACATTGCACTTCCTCCTCCTGCCAGTACCCTCCAGCCAGCAACTGTTCGTAAGCGAGTTGTCCTTAAGCAATCACAGATGAAGAGCTACACTGATGCTAAACACAGTGCACAAACACTTATCCTGAAAAAGGGGGACAAGGTGCGAGTGCGTAAGCCCTTTCATGTGCCGAAGGGACATTGCAAATTTTCAGACCCTGTTGGAATTGAGGAACATGTGGGTCCAAGTACTTACTTACTAGAGGATGGAAGGAAATGGCATTCGTCGCAACTGGCACAAGCTGTTCAGATGCCTAATCCTGCACCTGAGCGGGTGGAGGAAACTTCCGCCTGTAATAAAACAGAGAACTCTCAGCGGGCCGAAGGACGTCCATCAAGAACAAGCAGGCCTCCCTCATGGCTCGAGGATTTCAAGATGTAAATGTATAGTTACATGTTGCCTATACATTGGTTCTGTTGCCTGTTATAATTAACATAAATTTGGTTATTTAGTGTAAGCAATAATCTGTTCAGGAAGTTCTTAAAAGGAAAAGTAATGTTCAAATAATTGTACTTTCTTGGGTACACTGTGTAATTGCTTGATATGGAATTTTGTTGTTGTTATTCATAATTAGGTGTAAGGTTAAGATCTTAGGTCGTGGGGGGATGTTGTGTTTGCATAGTTGTTATTACAAAGAATGAACACTAGGGGGAGATATAGAATTAGATAAGAGAGAGAGCAGAAGAGAGAAGGGAGATAGGGATGTGAATTCGGTCTGGATTAAAGTGTTGTTAATCCAAGGAATCCGTGTGCCGTCATATTTTTTTTTGTTTTGTAAAAGTAAGTTACAGTACAACAGAATGTTAATTCAATGTTTTTCATAGGCTATAAATAAATAAAAAAACTAAATATGAATTACCAGACACAAAAAATGAAATTACATTTATAGTTTATCAACCCAGCAAGTACAAGTTAAAGGTGCTGCACTTTCAGTTTCCTTCATAGTTTTGTAATACATTTCCTCAAAATTGGGGTGAGTGAATTGTTGTTGGCGGTGACAAATTTACCATAGTTACAAAAATGTGCTGATAGCTATTCTTATATTTGGGTAAAAAAATGATACAAATTCGTTATAATAGGGTACAATACTCTGAAAAATCTAAAGTACAATGATGTAAATATGCACAGTGCAGTACTCAGTGCAGCCGGAGGGTGGAGGTAATGTGCTGCAGTATTCAGTTCGGTCAGCAGGCGACAGTAGAGCGCGGTGTCACATGCATCTGCTGCAGATGTAGAAACAGCAGCAGCTGTAGTGTGGCATTAAGATAAACATCAGCAGTAAAATCATGGAGGTAACAGTAAAAAAGAAGGCCAAAATCCCAGAGGAGAAAAACAAACAACCGGCCGGGAAAGAGGAGGAGCAGAAAGAGTAGCAGGAGCTGGTGAGAGAGAGAAACAGCCTCTCTGCATGCACTCAAACATATTCACATACTGCATTAATATTCATTATTAGTCATGATTTATTAATGAGTACAAATCAATGCTAGCAACTGACTTTTGACCCCACTCATCAATTTAATAAAGAAAAAGATAATTTTATTAGTCAGTAAGGATACATAGAAATTAAAACTATGGTTCAAA
The DNA here is from genome assembly GCF_001515625.1 of Sinocyclocheilus rhinocerous. NCBI lineage: Eukaryota > Metazoa > Chordata > Actinopteri > Cypriniformes > Cyprinidae > Sinocyclocheilus > Sinocyclocheilus rhinocerous. The sequence goes on along the minus strand of NW_015650319.1, from coordinate 129,843 downwards.
AGCGAAAATTCAGGATTCACATGGATGAAAACCATAAACCATCAAACATAAATAATCAATTAATTAATCAAACTCAATCAACACTCAAATAGTTATAAATGAGTAGTAAAATAATTAAATTGCACATAAGGCAGTTTTTTTTAATAGAGTGGTGGAAGTATGACATAGTTTTGTAGGCCAAAATCTGGAAGCAAGTTAGCATTTTAGCACTTCCGGTTCCATCATCCTAAATTCGTGCGCTTGCGCGCGGGCTTACAATGACTTACAAAGATATATTTTTTGAGACCCCCCAAAATTTCACAAATCACATTTTCAGGGGAGCCCATGTCTTATTAAGGGGAGCCGAGCTCCCCCGAGCTCCCCCGTAGTTCGCACCCTGGCCGTCGGCAATATTAAACGTCATCACATCAAACAAGTAAGCTCAGTCCCCTTTTACAGTCTCGTTATGCTTATAATTGTGCACTTACAGACAATTCTAATTCAAACTTTCCGGGAAAATGTTTTTAGAAAAAGAATAAAAGAGCTGTCGGAGGCTTAGTGGTGGTCATGTTGAAATTGTGGGATCAAGGTGTAGTTCGCTTATAGCGTACCATTAGCTTTTTGCTTCTGGCGACTGCATTTAGGCTTCAAAAGTTATAAAAGTTGTGTTCATCTGTGAAAATTATCTTGATGGACAAAACATGTAAGGATATATTTTTTGTTAAGCACAGAGCTTTTTTTTTTTTGCGATAATCCAAAAGCCTATGGGAAAATCCTATTGGGGTTTTGTCAAGGGAACCAGCGTGATGCTAACTGCAAGTTGGCCTAAATTTACATCATATTATCCAGCACTCTATAATGGAACTGTTTCTAGTCCAATTTGTTAGTGAAACAGTAATGAATTATTTATGAGCCTACAATGAAGCGCTTTACTGCAGCGTTAATTAACTCAACCAAACTCATCCTATATATATATATACAGTGCCTTGCGAAAGTATTCATACCCCTTCATTTTTTTCACGTTTTGTTATGTTGCTGTCTTATGCTAAACTGCTTTAAATTACTTTTTTTCCACGTCAATCTACACTCCGTACACCATAATGGTAAAGCAAAAAACAGGTTATTAATATCTTCAACCAAGCCCTGAGGTCAAAAGAACTGCCTGTAGAGCTCAGAGACAGGTTTGTGTCAAGCCACACATCTGGAGAAGAGTTCAGAAAAAATTCTGCTTCACTGAAGGATCACAGAAGCATGTAGTCTCTGTTACCCTTAATGAAGAGAAGGAAACCAGCTCTGCTCATCACCTGCAGAGTAGCATCCCAAAAGTAAAGTGTGCTTGTTAGCAGCCTCATGCTGTGGAGCTGTTAAGAAGAATGGCAGATAACTGCCAAATGCTGATGAGCAAAGCTTGTCGCATCAAACAAAAAACACTTGAGGCTGTGAAGGTGCTTCAGTTAATAATTTAGTCAATTTTTTTATTTTTAATTAATTTACAAAGTTGTGACAATTCTATTTATATATATATATATATATATATATAATATATCTGAAATATCTCACATTTATATATGTATACACACACACAAAATATTACAACTTACAATTCCACAAAAGCATGTGAATACACAAGTGAACTTGACTGTACCAGTCATGAAGGTGAACACTGTGGATGCGCACTCCCTATAACAATGCACTGAAACATGGCGCACAAAGAATTCACAGCATTCTTTTACAGTTGGATTCTCATTATAATTTTATGGAGCCTATATGACAGATTTGTGCTGCACATGCTGCCCTTAGCTGTATTTTCTTTTTCGAAGTTATTCCAAGCAATTCAAATCCATCATTGCAAACAACGCCCATCTGTCTAAGCTGAAGAAAATAATTATTTATTGGCTTTAATATATCAGCCTAATTTTCCTATTGGATCGATAACGATAATATTAAAAATGAGCATTTATTGCCGATACCGATATGGTGGCCGATATAGCATGCATCCCCAATGTTTTAAATTTATACTGTGCATTTATACAAATAAAACGGTTAATCTATGAATGAAAAACTGTAATTTGCTGCTCTGAAATAAAAGGTGTTTCACTGCCACCTCATCAGGTCTGTCAGAGGATCATCGAAATCTAAATGAATTCTAAATTTATAACAGTTAAGTCACTGTATCTTCAGTCTCTGTTGATTCTGTTGACTGTGAGTCTCAGTAGTGGATCCTTATTCACCATCAGATGATCATGAGAAGATCAGACTGTCATCTAATATAAGTCCTAAAATAAAACACAAACAGTATGAGACATTACGTCTGTCACATCTTTTCATGAGAAAACTTAGCACTAACTAGATAAGCTATATTAATTCATTCTCAAACATGATAATATAGCTTCTATCTAATGCTCAAAGTCACTTTACAAAATCAAAAGAATATAAAAGGTCACTTTCACACAATGGACAGCTGATACAGAACCAGCAGAAATTATCATTACACTCCACTACAAATGTAATATCAGTAAATAACAAGCAACCCAAATCTCAGATTATCACACACATAGAGACATTTAAAGGGTAAAAGCTGAAAATAACATTGTTATTTTCACAATCAGTCACAGCACAATGAGCAGAATTAAACTCATATCAAACGGTTTAAAGTTCAGAGACCTACAGAAACTGAAGCTGAATTAAAGGGCCCTATTTTAACGATCTAAGTGCATGGTCTAAAGCACACAGCGCAGGTGCACTCAGGGCGTGTCCGTATCCACTTTTGCTAGTTTAACGACGGGAAAACGGTCGGCTTTCCCGGGCGCATGGTCTAAACGGGTTGTCCCTATTCTCTTAATGAGTAGTGGGTGTTTTTTGAGCGTAACTTGCAATAAACCAATCAGAGTCTCATCTCCCATCCCCTTCAAAAGCCAGTTGCGCTCGCGCCATGGCGGGTTCGCTATTTACATGGCGGAATGTAATTTTTCATTTTTAAAAATGTTTGTGTGCTGCTGTGTGTCCCTGTGTGTGTAATAATAAGCAAAGTGTACGCGCGTTCTGCACCCGCCTATAGGCGCATATTACTAACACGCTCTTTAAATAACAAAGAAAAAATATTGCGCCATACTTTAGACCAGGTTTGAGTTGGCCTATGGCGCAGTCTACTTTCAGTTCCTCAAAATAGCAACGCGCCAACAATGTGCCTGAACACACCTCTTTTTTAGACCATCACGCCCATGGGCGCACAATTGGGCGCAAATGCATTTGCTATTTAAACAACGCCGCGCAGGATGGGAAAATGAGAACTGCGTTGGGCTGAAACTAGCAAAAACACTTGCGCCGCATTGCGCCGGGTGTATGATAG